>NC_030418.2:1038853-1171353 GCF_001660625.3 Ictalurus punctatus
AGCAGAAAGCCTTTCCCGGAAGAGAGCGGCGCTTGAGACGTTCAACATGAACATATGGATGTGATGGTCAGGTGTGCACAAACGTTTGGCCACACGGTGCATCAGCGAGTGCAACGCTACATCACAGGCATGCCGTTACAGAAAATCCAACACCTTCTGACCAATCAGGTTGAAGACGGTGATGTGGTCTCCAGTAATTGACACTCTTCACACACGTGCATTTGCAGAGATCTTTATTTCTGCGTTCAATTACAAATACTCTAAGTGTGATTCCAACCCCTCCCCTCCAAAACAAACAAACAAACAAACAAACAAAAGCAAAACAGTAAACCTGCTCAACCCTTACATTAATAATCAATCCGAATACACTAATAAACCCAGCAAGTTCCATAAAATAGGAGTTTTTTTTACCGGGACAAAACAAGCGGCAGTCTTTCTTTGTATTTTTTTAGTGTTAAAATAAAATACACACCGTCCCAAATTGTTTTTACGGGTATTCATTAATAATTTATAGCTACATTTACACAAGAGCCTTTTTTTTTAATCATTTATTTATAAGAAATCGATATGTACACGCTTTTTTTCCCCTCTTCGACGTGTGAACTTTCCCCGCGCTGATTCAGATTTACACTTTAAGTACATATTTATAATATTGAAGATATACACAGCAGAAGTGCTCCATCATTAACAGAGTGTTCAGTTGTCGAACCACGAGCGGCCGTTAGAGTCGTCGCTGTAACCGAGACGGAGGGAGAGCCAGAGAGGGGGAAAAAATGCGAAAAAGAAAGAACGAAGGAAGAAAAGAAAAAAAAAAAAAAGAAAAAAAGAGAAGTTATGCATATGGATTTCACAGACGGAGGGAAAAAAGGTCTTAATAAATCCCACAGCCATCTGCGAGCCAACTGGCCGTCTTTCATCAGACGGACGATCTTCTCCAGATTAAAGAGCGAGCGCAGAAACACTGCTGTTCGCTACAAATCCCCGAAGGATACTTCTGATTACAGACTGCAGAGAGATTTAACAAAACGCAAACGCTTCAGGAAATATCTTGTATAGTCGTTTCACCACTGCAAACTGACCCGGACTTTCTGTTATCCATCGCGTCTCCTCGTTAATCGAGGAGAAAAACGGCTCTGGCGCTCCGTCTCCAGGCGTCTCCTAAAGTGCTTCGATTGACAGCGTTGCTGGGCCTATCACTGTCTGAGCAGATCTTTAAGGACCGCCCCTGCACTGGCGTCGGCTGCCACCGGAACGGGCGTGAACGTAGGGAGAGCGTCCGAGATGGGCTTCATGAGCAGGTGTCCACCCGCGGCCCCCCCGCCGCCGGCCGTTAACAGCGGAACAGCTGCGGATCGAGGTGCCAGGAACGGGTTCGAGTCCGCGCCGCGCTTCCCGCTGCCTGACGAGCCTGATGATTACAGTGACAGTGAGAACGCACAGGGAATATAAAGAGTTGAAACAATGAACGGTAACGTAATGACTTTACCGTAAGTGTTTGATTCCTCTTACATCACAGCGATTTCCCCAATTCTGCGATTTTGATTTATTAAAATGACACCTTCCTTTTTTTTTTTTTTATCCCTTTCTAGTTACGCTTAACGTCTGCAAAACAATAAGAAATTCTCCATACTCGCAAAAAAAAAGAAAAGAAAAAAAAAAACCTTTCAAGAGTCTCACCTGTCCTCTATATTTAGTTAGGCTAAGCTACAAACTAAAGCAAAGTCATCGGCAGGCACGTCCTACGCAAATATCCTAGAAAGAAAATGTCTCGGGGCAAAAATTGAATAAATCAATTCACAACCCTCCAGCCATTTCCGTGATGTGTACTGCTGTCGTACCTGCTGCAGTTGCGACGGAAGCGTTCCGGCCAGGAGGGGGCGCACTCAGAGGCTTAATGTCGTAAACGGGCAGTTTGGGAGCGGGCGCAGCCGGAGTGGACTCCACTTCTAGGAACTTCACAAACATCTCCGAGAAAGACTGCACAAGACATGAGAACATGAGTGCGCGCGCGTGTGTGTGTGTGTGTGTATCTGCATTTTTTTTTATGAATGGAAATTACGCTGTTAGAAATGTTAGCTTGTGAAATCTTTGTCTACGTCACATGTTTGTGGTGTTTGTGGCACTCGCTCCATTGAGGTTTTAGATGTATATAGACATCTCTCAATATGACGCTCCCACCACCGTGCTTCACAACCGTCTTTATTTGTAAATAATTCTGCAACCCCCCCCCCCTCCCCCCTCTTTCTCTGCGTGTTTGTGTGTGTGAAACACTCACCCCATTGAGGTTTTGGGTGTGGGTGGGTTTTTGGGGTGTGGTGGGGACACTCTGTACCGCTCTGCTGCCTCCTAACCACCCTGACACCCAACCGGTGACCCCCTTCCTCACCTCCTCCTCCAACATCTAAAAAGAAAGAGGCGGAAGGTCGCAGGGTCGTCACATGAGGTCATCAAAATGATTGCGCAACTCCATTACAGCAGGATTTATGCAGATTCTGTCTCGTAACAGATTGTTGTTATCACCATGGTAACCATGATAACAATTCTCAGACCGATCAGCATCTTTTATTTCGTGTTTTATTCATTATACACACACACACACACACACACACACACACACACGAGTCCTTTTCCTTAAACAGAGGCAGAAAGAGGTTTTTTGGAAAACGGGAAAATTTCAGATATGGGGCAGGAGAGAGAGAGAGAGAGAGAGAGAGAGAGAGAGAGAGAGAGAGAGAGAAAGAGAGAGAGAGAGAGAGAGAGAGAGAGAGAGAGAGAGAGAGAGAGAGAAAGAGAGAGAGAGAGAGAGATAGAAAGGCAGAAAATGGAAAATAGGGATGAACTGGAAGGATCTGGAGAGCACTATATTTATTAAAAAAAAAAAAAAAGTCAGAAGAATGCAAGCATGTGTGTGATCACAGCTGGCCGATACAGCTGCAGAGCTGGACACTGCCCCTGCTTTTGCTGAGCATCTGATGAACATGTTCCTTCACCCGACCTCTCTCAAGCTGAAGTTGGTTTCTCCATCTTTTCCGGTTGCCATGTTGCTCTAGAAATCACGCTATTTATTCCCCAGTCGTCAGTGTTTTTATTGTAGCCATGCCACTCTTCTTGTTATGGCACTCTTTCTAGATACTTGTGTTTGTACGGTTACTCTACAAGTTACCGCACTTTTTTGTTCAAGCTCTATGGCATCATTACAGTAGATCATTTACGGTATATTTATTACATCCCACGCAAAATAGGGCACTAGTGATGATTCTGATTCAGCCATGCTAGGAAAATGGGACCGAACAGCATCTAGCCTACACCGGTGGACATCTCAGAGGAGCGGGGGTGGGATAAAACAAAATAAATAAATAAAAAAGCCAGCCGTGTTCATGTTACTCGAATAAGTAAGTGTCCTTCGCTCTGGAACAGCACGAGCAGCAGGACAGAGAGTTCTGTAGAAAAATTATACGCACGTCAACAGTCATAAAAGAGCTCGTTAGAGGCTTCCCCGTAAACCCCACCCCCCTTCCCCCGTAACTAACGCGGCCACCTGCACTCCAGAACGTTTATCACAACCTCGAGAGTTTCAGCTCGGATTCTCTTGGTCCTCTCCAAACCGCACGCGATCTTTAAACGCGAGGTCTGTCCGCGACGCGAGACACGCCGTGATTTATTACAAAAGTGAAATACAGGCCAATGAAAGCACACGGGGCAGGGAAGTGAGAAGTTCCACCCTTTTTAATAAGTCTTGAAATTCCCACGACCCCGGAGTATTGGGGAGGGAACGCCGGAGAAGTGCTTCACGGCGCAGCAGAGCCAAACATGTCTAAAGAGACCAGGAGACGGATGAGAACATGAAGCGTGACTGGTGGAAGAAGTGTGAACAGATCACAGAGGAATGTGGGCTTGCTGAGGAAAAACACATGTAATATCTTATAGCGTAGCATATTTACCCAGGCGAGACCTTGGATTTATGCGTCGGAACCTGATTGGCTCGTGACAAGAAAAGTGGGCGTTCCAGAACAAACACGGCGTCAGACGCTAGCTCGTCTCCTGCAACACCACTGGCGAGTGACTCATCGCGCCTGTCCGTGGGATACGCGTGCGGTTATATCCGAACACTCCTTTCCAAACTGTTACCGTCCACCTTAGAGGTCCGCGTGACCTTCCGACCAATCGGATTCCAGAACTCGACAGCAGCGTGGTATGAAACGCTTTATTTCGATCCAGCAGGATATGAAAGCAGACTTTTAGAATTTAGCGGTCTTACAGTCCAAAAAGCAGACTTGATCAGAGACGGAGAAGAAAAGATAGAGAACAAAAATGAGAAGGTTAAAAATAACGGATTAATAAAAGGAATGCAGACAGAGTGCGAGAGGAAGGGAGCGAGAGGATGAACGGCAAGAAAAACAGGGCGTGTCCGCTCACCTTGTCCACGTCGTCCCGTTCCAATCCAACCACGTTACCCATGAGCCTCAGCACTTCGGCGCGTTTGTTTCTCGGCGTGTGGAAATATCCGAGAAACAGATTCCTCATTAGAACTCTGAGAATGCGAGGGAGAGAGAAAGAAGCGGTCCATGCCATGGAAACGACTTCAGTTTTAGTGATTTATAAACAGGATTCGAGTCATGGAAGGAATTCTTTTATTTTATTTATTTCTTGGTGAGATTTGCATTTTCTTTTGTGTGTGTGTGTGTGGTGTTTTTTTTTTGCGCTTACTTACTTGTCCACTTTGCCTTCAGTGCTGTTGAGAAGATCGGTCAGTTTGTGCTGGGCTTCATCCAGCATCTCCTGTCTCACTTCAACTGCAACACACACACACACACACACACACACACACTCCTTAGTCGCCTGTTTTGGGGCATGGTGAGGAAAATATATGTCATCACGTCCATAAGCTCCCTAACTGCAGCCTTTCAGCAGGTTATTTATAAAGTAAACGATTACCTAACAAACGTCTGGAGCGCTCATTACGTCTGCGTTCGTGTGCGCGCGTGAGATATCATAAATATCTACAGTCTGGATGTTTAACACAGGAGTTGTGTGTGTTAATATTTGTAATAAAAACACTGGTAATGATGTGAGTAGGTCTGGGATGGTGACATAATGCTTTCTTTTTATGCGCGTGCACACGAGCACACACACACACACTTTTACATACAGAGTGCTATTTTGAATACATATTTATAATCTGTTCCCTTCTCTATGAAAGTGAAAGCATGACTTTGGTGACTATAAAAGACAAAAGAGAGAGAGAGAGAGAGAGAGAGAGAGAGAGAATGTGAGATGTATAATAAATAAATAAAACGCAGAACAGGTGGGGAAGCGATCTGTCTGTCTAGCAAAACTTCTGCCCTGAAAAAAAAAAAAAAGCATAAAAAGAGACTTCCTGTTGAGGAGCGAATCAGCACCGGGCACACCGGTGAGACGTGTAACTGAATAATTCAGCGGATTTATAGGTCTTCATCACGGCTGTGGATTAGACGTTCCTATTACTGGCCACATTTAACGAGCGGAGTCTACTGGAACGAGCGAGGAATAATAGTCTTTCCTCGGCCATGACTCCAGAAGTAGAATTCCACTTTAAGTCTGAGTATGTTTACACACGCCGAACGATCCAATAACTTTCATGAATGTAATTGACTAAAGTTGTGGTAAAACTCTGGATTTAAGCGGCAAATTTTTTTTTCTAACTATCTATCAGTTAATCCCTATAAAAAAAAAAAATTAAATAAAAATAATTAAAAAAAAAAAAGAAGTGCCATAAAATAATGCTTCCTTTAAAAACACTAAGGTGCTTCGCTAGTAATTAGTATTCGAACCCTTACGAGAAAGAAAAACAATTTAAAAATAACTACAACAAACAAAACTCTTCATTTTTCAACACCGATACGGATCGACCATTTTGATGACATCATTCCGCACTTCAGCTTCTCGTCAGATTTTCCGTCCAATCAAACGCTCTGTAGAATCCGAAGCGTCCCGCCTCCAAGGTTATAACATCCACGGTACGAACCGTCAAGTACGGCTCGTAAACCGGGCTGTGGGCAAGTCGAATGCTATTTGGCTATTTAAAGAGGGGGAGGAGCCACACGATATGTCTCGCTCGGACTTCCTGTTTCAGTGGAAATTACGGCAGCACGTCCAGTGGCGTTTCGATACACTACATTTTAACAGGCCTAAACTTCCGTATTATTTACAATTCTACAAGCGAGAAAAATCAACCAATCAACGCTCTGAAAATGTAAGCTCTCACACCGCTAGGAATCTGTCCTCACCCTGTTTCTTCAGCTCCTCGATCTGCTCCTCCTTCAGGTCGAGCTGGTCAGTGAGGCGGGAAGCCGACTCTAACGCGGCAGTCGCCTCGTCCAGATTCAGCTGCAGGCACACACGCACACACACACGCACACACACAGAGTTACACAAAAACTGACAGGTCACTGACTTCACTTGCCATTCTGTGCGTCCACTGTTCTGGTACGAGACGGTAGTCGCCAAAAAGTATTCACCCTCAAGTAACGAATTAATTAATACGCTTTTCTTCCACTTCTGAGACCCACATGTATTTGGACAAGGGGCTAGGAACAAGACTAGAAGTTTCCGGGGACAAGGAATTCACCGAAGCCCGATTTTATGTCGACTACAAGCGCAGCATGCTTTTTATTTTTTGTTAATTTAATGCACTAGCTGCAACGAGTGAATTAAGCCATTTTACACACAGAAAGTACAGACTGAAAGATATTTAAGCTTGCTTTCACACATGGCATTTTTTCCTCGTCCGAGCGCGCGTGTTCGACACGTAATCCTACAGGAAAACTTTCAAAAAGTGCTGCCACGTAGTCGTTGTGTTTTTCGTGCCACAGCGGACTTCCAGCAAACTTCCAACTTTTCAGAAAAGCCCAGAGTGACGCAAAGTTGTTTTCTTTAACCTCCTGACCAATCAAGTGAGAGAAACAACTACGGAGGACGGAGTATTCTGCTTCCAAAGCTACAGCGAAGACAGACAACCTCCTCATCTCGTGAGTTACACCAATCTCAACTTCCCCTGCATTACTGATAAACAATAAATCCAGTTCAGAGAGCAAGCGTTCGCCGGGTTGACGTTACCTGCAGGGCGGAGGCTTGATCCTCCAGCCTGTCCGCTTTCCTCCTCCACTCCTCCTTCTCTTTCTTGTGTTTCTCCAGTTCTGCCGAGTACATGGCTTTCTCCTCTGGTGTATGAACAGGATGAAAAACACATCATTATTTAATTCTGTACCGTTTCCACCAGCACATATTTTTATACCAGCAATTATTTCTGTTCAGTCTGAAATACTGAAGTAGTTATTGTGCACTGATCCAGACATCACTACAATAAAACTATGAATTAAGGGACACAATTAATGAGAAAAAAAGAGAAAAAATCTTCTTAGATGTCAATCTCTTATCCATTTTAAGATGTGATGTGAAGAGAAGGAGGAGGAAGAGGTGTGTGTCTTGCCTTGCTGGAACTGCTCTAGCACCATCTGCAGGTTGGACAGAGATACTGCGTACTGGTTGACTTGTTCCTGAGCAGCATGGAGTTGAAGCACAGCCTCGTCCCTCTGCCTGGCTAGGACGTTCAGCTGCTCCTGAAGAGACTCCACCTGCAGACTGGCCTGCTGACTGCACACACACACACACACACACACACACACACACACACACACACACACACACATTTATTTATATAAAATATTTCCATAGAAAAGAAAGAGAAATAGAAGCTCTCGAACCTGGCGCTCTCCACGGCGCTGGAGGACGACGTCAGCTTCTCGTCGAGCATCGCTACCCTGCGCCTGAGCTCGCTCTCCCGGGCCTCGGCCGCGAGCGCCTCCCGCGTGTACGAGTCCTCGATCTCCAGCAGGTGATTGCGGAGACGCTCCAACTCCAGCTTCTGCCTGTGCTCTTTTTCGCGAGTGTGCTGCAGCTATAGGGCGAGAGATAAACCAGAGATAGACAGAACGCGTGTGAGAGTAAGAGCAAGCCGTGTCGATACAATTCTATACAACCTCTCATCCGACGTATACAGAGACCTTACGAAGTAAAATAAAGCTTGGAAGGAAGTAGTCGAGATCTTCGGGGTCTCTGGTGAGGGTGTGTTGATAACACAGTTAGCTAGCTTTACTAATCTTGTGATCTGCTGGACAGCGCATGCCCACAAGCGACAAACTACAAGCGATACGAGCGAAACGCCGCTTGCGAGATGTTAATCAGAGGGAGTCCTACCTCACTCTGTAGGGCAGAAGTCTCCATCTGCTTCTGTTTAAGAGCCAGCATCACTTGGTCTCTCTCTTGCTGGAACGCCAGCGCTTTCTCCTGCATGGACTTCACCTCGTTCAGCAGCTGATTCAGCTCGCCGGTCTTACCCTGACAATTAAGCATGTTAAAATGTGCTGATGGAAGAAGAAGAAGAAGAACTTGCCTGTACATCTACACTTACCTGCTCTTTATCTTTGAGCAGATTCTCCATGGCCGCAGCCTTCTCGGTGATGGTGCTGCACTGAAACTCTCGCTCCCGCAGCATCAGCGACACCTGCATGTTGGTCTCCTGCAGAGCCCGAAACTCCGTCTCTTTCTCCCGCGATTTCGCCGTCACGGCCTCGTTCTCCTCCTTCAGCTTCTTGACGTCCAGTTCGAGGATCAGTGCGCGCTCCTTCAGGTTTGTAACGGCCTGCTTCAGGACCTCGTTATCGTTTTCACGGTTGCGCAACGTTTCACTCACCTGTAGAGAACGAACAAGAAAGTGAGAAATACGCAAAAATGCCGTCTTACAGAGAATTCGGTTCTGGCGTTTTAACGAGAAACAACTATGACGTTGATGCTAGATAATAAGGTATGCTGGTTTGTGGGGGGTGTACGTGCACCCCCTGGTGGCCATCGCATGTAGTAGCGATGTACCACCACAATTCTAAAGATTTTAAGCAGATGGATAAAGAAAGAGGAGTATGCACGCGACACTCACTTGGTTCAGTTGGTCTCCTTTGGTCTTGATAAGCAGGTCTTTCTCTCTGAGGGACCGCTGCAGGGTCTCGATCCTCTCCCGTGCTTGCCTGAGCTCCTCGGCATGGCCCCTTTGCTCGTTTCCTGACAAAGACGCAGAATTTGCCAAGCGATGGTTGTTCTCCTGAAGCGTTCTCAACATATCCTGCTTCTCGGCTAACGCCCTTTGTAACGATTCCAGTTCTTGTCGTAAGTTCTCATCTTGAACAACTGGCAGTTTTGGTGGTGCGTCCTGGGCACTCTGATGTCCTACAGTTTGGACAGGTTGTGCGGAAAGGTCTGGGACCTGAGAAACGCTGTCAAGCTTTCCAAGCAGGACGTCTTTAGTGCTACTAAGCTGGCTGATGGTCTGCTGGACCTGGGCAAGTTCCTGACTCAAACTGCCCAGCCTTTTCTCCTTCTGCTCGTAGCTTTGGATGAGTCTCGTGTAATCGCCCGAGAGTTTGGAGCTGCAGTCGCTGTCAGCTGACACCTGGCCTTGGAGGTTAAGAAGCTCTTCCTGCAGCTGGGCAGATTCATGCTGCATGTTCTTCACAGTCGTGATCACCTGTTGCTTCCACTCGTCCATCTTCTTGACCTGCTGCTTGAGGTTGTCTCTCTCATGTAAGAGCTCCTCGAACTGATTGCTGCTCACGCCACCTGAACCACTGCTTCCAGAGTCTCCACCAGATGCTTGGAGAACAGTGACCAATGTTTGGCATTTCTGCGTAAGAGCATCGATTTCAATGTCCTTCTCGCGGATGATCCGAGACAAGTTCTGAATGGTCTCTCGGAACATCTCCTGGCTTCCGGAAGGGTCACTCATAGTAGACAGGCGCTGGTTTTCTTGCTGGAGCTTGAGTAACGCCGATTCCTTGGCCGCGACTATTTCCATGATGCGATGGTATTCCGAACGCAGGTGGCTGTTCTCGCGTGCTTTTTCATTCAGTACAGCGAGCACTTGCTCTCGCTCGACCGCATAAGCTTGCATCTGCTGCTGAAGCAACAGAACATCCTGGCTATAGCCTCCTGAAACACGAGCGTGAAGCGCTTGGATTTCTAGATCCTTCTGAAGCACTATTTGAGAAAGTTTGCCAAGTTCATCACGAGAGACCGCAAGTTGATCGAGCTGCTTGGTCAAAGAGAGGTTCTTTTCGTTTAGCTGGAGGATCTCGGTCTCTTTCTCCTTGATGCCCTTTACGAGTTTTTCTATCTCCACCTTGGACAAGTCATGCTTCTCATTGCCATTCTCGCCACCGAGTGAACGAGTCTTGTCCTCTTGGAGGATTTCCACAGTCGGAGGTCGACTTGGTACGCTGAGTGTTTCCATCTCCACCTGCAGCCTCGTGATTTCCTCATCCTTGGCACCGATCAGTTTTTCGTAGTTGAGGGTGCTTTGCTCGTGTCTCGACCGAGCCTGCTCCAGTTCGTTCTGGTGCACCTGTAACGCATGCTGCGACTGTATGAGCGATTCCCGTTGTTGTTCTGACGTTGCCCTGATCGTACTTGCTTCTTCCTCAAATCTGTCTCTAGCAGCTTTGAGCTGTGCGACTTCAGTTTCCAGCTCGGTGATTATGTCCAGCGTCCTTGGTTCGGACATCGGCTGCGGTCGACTCTGCTGATCCTTCAGGCGGTCGATTTCCTCCTTCAGGTGACTGTTCTTCTCCTTCATGGCCCCTAGTTGCTTGTCCTTCTCCTCGACTACTTTCCTTAGTGCGTCACTTTCTTGTCTTGCCTGCGAGATCCTGGCCTCTAAATCCTGCTGCGCTTCATCAGCCCGAGCTTTTAATGACGCCGCAAAAGCATCCTTCTCCTGTAAAAGCTCGGTGAGCTGCTTCTGTCCAGCCACGGTGATGTCCAACATCTCACTGGTGTCTTTGTGGTCGGCCACCATCTGCTCCATCTCACGCTTTAGCTTGGCGATCGTCAGGTCCTTCTCCTGGTTTAACTTTACGGCGCGTTCGTGTTCCATCTGCAATGCAGAGGCATCCAAGGATCGCGCTCTAGTCAGCTCCTCGACGGTCTGCTGGTACTGCTTGGCCTGATCCAAAAGCCGGTTCTCTGCTTGACTCAGTTCAACTTCTAGCTGGTTCTTCTCTAGTTTCAAGGCTTCGATGCGAGTGTCTTTCTCAAAGACTGCTCTGCTGAGAGAGGCCTGGCCATCCTGTAGCTCTCGGTCCAAATCCTCCAGTTTCTCAAGAGCCTGAACGCGGTCTTCTTTCAACTTCCTGTTCTCCATCTTTAACTCAAAGTCCTCAGAGGACACTTTCTCAAACAAGACCTTCAATTCCGCCAGCTCTCGTCTCACATCCTGGATTTCGTTCTCCTTCTCTTCCAGGACTTTCATTTGACCCTTTACCTCATCCCCTCGCTCCCCTGCTTGACTCAGGTCCTCACGGAGAGCATCCAGCTGAGTCTCTCTTTCCTGCAGCAGCTTCTTCAGCTCGGAGGCCTCCGTGCGCGTCTCTTTGCCAAGCTCCTGAGACTTCTTTAATTTGTCCCTTAGCTCTTTTATCGTGGCCTCCAGCTGCTGTTTGCCCATGTGTAGGTCGTTGAGGGTAAAGGCACTTTGGCTGAGCTTCTCCTTCTGAGCCGCCAACTCCTGACCAAGCGCCTCTTTTTGACCGAGTGACGTCGTAAGCTCCGATTTTAAACGGCTAACTTCAGCTTCAGCCTGAGACTTCTGTGCAGCAAGTTGATCTTTCATTGTGATGAGATGCTGAGGAACAGAAGGCGGTAAAAATACTAACTAAATGTTCCTTAAAAAAAGGTTTAAGAAAAAAATTGATTCCAAGATTTGTTCAAAAACATTCCAGAATTTCTCGTATTATTTTAAATGATCATCATCAAATCATTGTGATTCTAAAATGTACTAGACAAATATGGTTAGCATACGTACATAAAAATGCAACCTGTGGTTCTAGAATGTAAAGTGCACACTTTTGTTCTAGAACATCATAGACAATTACCGTTAGAATGCCCACTGTGGTTCTAGAATGAAATCAGTATGCCCACTGTGGTTCTATAATGTAACAGACTACTGCGGTTCTACAATTTAAGAGACGACTACTGTTAGAAGTGCGGTTCTAGAATGTAAAAAGCAACAATCGTAAGAATTCTCACTTTGGTTCTAGAATGTAATAGATAACTATCGCTAGAAAATATGCACCATTTTTAGAATGCCCACCCCGATTCTAGAACGCAATCAGAATCCCCAGCGTTGTTCGAGAACATGATGTTACAACTACTCTTGGAATGCCCACTGTGGGTCTAGAATATCATTAGAATGTCCACTCTGGTTCTAGAATGTAGGAGACAACCACCGTTAGAACGCCTACTATGGTTGTGTGTTAGTGCGGGAAATAAGGAACCGGAACCCATACTTTTCTAGAGTAAGAGTGCATAAAGCACTTAATGAAACGAGAACGCTAACAGCACCACTGACGTTCACGAACGGTGTGAGGAAGCTACGCGCCATCCGACGCCGCGTGAAGCAGACCCCCCGGCGACAAACCTGCGTGGCCTCTTGGTTCTGCCGGTCGAGTTCTTCCAGTTCTGCTGTGAGTGTGTCCATGCTAGCGTGCGCTTGCTTTAAAGCTTCCTCTCTCTGCTCCAGCTGCTTCTTTAAGTCTGTAAGTTCGAGCTGCAGGTCCTCGGAGCCTTCAGCTTCACTCCACGTGCCCCGGTTCTCCGCTAGCCGAAGGTTCTCCACTAACGCCGACTGCTCGGGGGGACGGAACACAGAGGCACGTTAATAAAATACATCGTTTCTTTTTTTCGTTTTTACAAAACGTTATGTAATGACGACAGTAAAATACTGTAGAAAATAGTTACTTTCATTTTAAGTTATTATTACGCGCAGTACTTTCTTACAATTTAGAAACATCTTTACACTATTCGGCACGTCCATAGACGGTTGAGTGCAAAAGTTTGCGCACCCTGCCCTTGGCTTTGGGGTGGAAACATAAATAATCCTCGATTTCACAATTTACCTACAAAACCTTTCCCCCCCCCACGCTTCAAATCTACGCTCTTTAAATCACATAGAACACACGCGTATTAAATCCTATATGCGTATCTGAACGTTTCTGTTACGAGTTAGGATAAGGAAGCATGCGTAGAAAGAAACTCGCGTTTGCCATGTTGTCGGTAAGACTTCATATTAAGGGTGCACAAACTTTTAGCTGTTAAATAACCCCATTTTAAAAGGTGACACTCAGGCTTTTTGAAACAAAAACGAGTTAAGAAATCATTTCTAACCTTCTCTTTCTCTAGTTCCTCCTTCTCCGCTCTGAGCGCGTCGAGGGCCGTGTTGAACTCCAGGATGTCCGCGTGTTCGACCTCAGCATTTATCTGAGAATAAAATAAAATTGACGGTAACGAGTCAGTAATATTTACAAAATATGACCACCTTCAGATGCTGCTGATTTTAAAAAATAAATAAATAAATAAAACACAACATCAGACCTACTTCAGTGAGGGATTTCAACCTGGACACCTCTTTCTCAGCGTCTACAAAACAGAATTGGTAAACTGAAGATTCTAAAATTCAGTATATAAAAGATCTCATTACATTACTTTGATTTATATTCTTTCCACATCTAACCCCATAGTTGTAGAAATGATCGCCGCTATTAATTAAGCGTGAAATTTCGATCAGTCTCGATGGGTAACAAAGCAGAAAAAAAAGAAATGAACATTTCACCCGCGAGCGCTTTCCTGAGAGCGTGCATCTCGCCGTCGTGCTGTGCTTTCACCATCGCTTTGCTCTCCTGCTCCTGAACCCGAGTCTGAAGTTCACTAACGGAGCTCTGGAGTCGAGTGTAGTTCTGCAGAAGTTCCGAGTTCTCCGCCTTCGCCTCGTCCTTCTCTCGCTGGAGCTCCGCCCCCTGGCGCCGGGCCTCCTCGAGACTCGCCGCAAGCTCGCTGCACTTTGTGTTCTGAAGCTCCGCCTCCTCACGCAGGGTGAGGATCGCAGCCTGCAGCTCTTCGAGTTTGGAGGAATCCGGCGACGCTGCTGCTGGAGTGTGGAGTGTGGCAGCAGTTCCTGAAGACATCGAGCGTACAAGTTGCCAGATTTGCCTCCTTCAGGCCGCGCAAAATAAACCAATGAACGAATGAATCAAATTTTAAAAAAGTCCTCTGACCACTCTGAAGCTGCTCCTCCAGCTCCTCGATCCTCTCTTCGTACTCCGCAAGCTCGTCTCTGTGCCGCTTCGCCATGTCCGCCATTTTTTGCCGATGAGCGTCCTGCAGCGCCGTCAGCTCGTGCTGGTGCTCGTCGACCTCGTGGCCCATTTCCTCTCGCAGCTCCTGATCGGTTCGAAAGTTATACGCAAAATTACGATCGCTTTATTCAACACACACACAGACACACACACACACACACACACACAGCTGCTGAATTCCTTGTCCTGATTGGTCAGAGAGTGTTAATTCATACAATGCAAATCCCAGCTTTATATTAACGCGTTACCGTTAAATCGAATACGTCACCGTTTCCATAGTAACCGCTCCACACGGGAAAAAAAAAAAAAAGTGTGTTTAATCGCTCGTACGGCGTTTGTTTAACGTTTTTAGACGGCGTCTCCAGCGTCAGCTCTTTGCGCCTTTCCGACACTCTTCAGGACAGAGGAGTTTGACGCTGCTCTAACGGGAGAGATAACGTGCTTCGTGAACGTTCCGTTATTAAATGTAACTATAAATCGATCGAGTATGGCGGGGTGTTTAGTAAAGAATCTTTTTCAAAATATCGTTAGCAGACAGTTGATTAGTTGACTATTACAGCATGACCCACAGCGCCTTACTTCTACTACACAGAATTTAGTCCGGTGAGAAGCCTGAGAACACAGAAGAGGAGCTCACTTTGATGGTTCTCTGCAGCTTCAGGATCTCCCCATGGTCGCCGCCTTTTTCTGCTCCCGACACTTTCGACGCCTGTTACAGAAAAATAAATAACAGCAAAACTGACCGATGCCGCATAAAAATGCGTATTCGTGTATCTCGGTTAGTCAGCGACAAACCACACGGATAGCTGGCTAATCCATGTTACGCTATCTCGGCGAGGCTACCTGGGCCACTCTCCTCCAATGAGCGACGTCCGCCTCCAGGCGCTGCACCTCGTGGGACAGCCGGTTGATTTCCTGCTGCGACCACAGGACGTCGCTCAGGTCCACCTCGTCGCCGTGGAAACCGTGATGGCCGGCCGAGGGGCGGGACAGGAAGGAGGAGGAGGAGCCGGTGGTGGTGGCGACGGTCGTAACGGGAAGCACGGCAGGATTGGAAGACGAAGACGAGAAGTCCTGGGCGGAGAGTCGGAGCTTCTGGACTTCTTCCTGTAAGCTGCTTTGTCTGGCTTTGAGGTGGCTGATATCCACCTGGAAACGCACGCACACACACACACACACACACACACACAGAACGTCTCGAATCGGCACAGGTCAAAACGTGAGACGACTCGAGAAGGAGAACGAGAATCTCACCTCTTTCTGCTGCAGGACGGTCCTGTACTCCGCCGACTGCTGTTTGACCTGGATCTCCGCCGCCTCCAGCTTCTCCTCCAACTCGCCGTTTATTCTCCTCAAGCGTTCATACTGAAGCAGAGAGAGAGAGAGAGAGAGAGCGTTAAACCAGTTTCGTACACCTCGCGTTATGTCTCAGCGCTTGTAACGTGTCTGGTGTGTCTAGAGAGATTTTACGCCGTTTCGAATCGGAATCACGAAGCGAACCCACCTCGGATTTCTGCGCGGAGAGCGCCGATTCCAGCTCCAGCAGCTTCGAGTTGGACACGTGCAGCTCGGTGGCAGCATCTGCAACACGGTCACACACTATTCAGTGATGAATACGACTTCCACAAATGATCGAAAATAAACCTGGAGTCGTGGAGGAGATGTTTCCGCTTTATTAGAGGAGGACACAGCGTCGTAAAATAAGCGTCACCGTCAAACCTTTCATTTTTATCACGCCGGGTCTGACCTTCACACGCGAATCTGTTCCACCCTGCAGGGGCATTTCGGCCGTCGCACACGCACCGGGTTTTAAATAACACCGCCGTTCGTATCAGAGCAAACGACGAAGCCGTACTCACACGGGAACTTCACTGCGCTCGCAAGTGAAGCGTGAACTCAGACACGCGGTCAAATCTCACACTGTCCCCAGATTACTCATAATGTTCATAAATCCAGCCATGGAACAGTTATCAGTGTCTCTGAGTGTGAAGTGTGTGTGTGTGTGTGTGTGTGTGTGTGTGTGTGTCACTGTGTAACTGATCTGTGTGTTTCTGCTCTGCTGGAAGCTCTGGATCAAAGTTCTCACACAGCGCTGGACACAAGGCTTCAACCAACACACACACACACACACACACACACACCTTTTTATCTTGTTGAACAAAATCTAAGCACACGCACTAAAGTGAAGTAGGAATGTCCAGATATCGTAAGGTTTCATTGCAGGTCACGGTATCATCATGTTCACTGACCTGGGATCAGCTGACAACTGCACAACTTCGAATTCATTCCTTCCGGTTGTTTTTGTCTATAAGGAGACGTGCGGGTAAGTCTGCGTAACGTTTATGGAAGGAGTCTCCAGCGTCAGAGCTCTGTAAAGCTGTAACTCAAACTTTTCCCGACATCTTCACAACAGACGAGTTCACGCTCCGTGGGTTCTCGGTAAACACAACGAGCTGCTGTTTGGTTTTTCTTAGCGACGTGCAACATATAAACGTGACTATAAATGGGAAAACAAAAGTACGACGTGTTCATTATTATAATAAAATGAAACGCTGCCAGTGGCTGTGGTATAGGAAGCATGAGAAATCTTCTGGGGAAATGAATACTTTAGAACTACTGATGGTACCGCGGTATAATTAGATCACGATAATGACATGATTCGGTGATATCGCCCAGACCTGAGCAAGGGGGCGTGGCTAAAACACACACGCATCATCATCATCACGGTCTTTTAACCTAGAAAGCAGATTAAACATGGCTTCTGTGTGGCGGTTCAGCTCCGGGACTCACCTCCGACTTCTTCCGCTCCTTCCAGAAGGATGTCTTTGGTGAAACTGGAGATTTGTCCGGTGAAAGAGGATAAACTTCCTCCGACCTGACCGAGAGACTGACCGAGGCCCGAGCCCAAACCCCCCAACCAGGACGCCATGACCGGCGGCACTCACTCACTCACTCACTCACTCACTCACTCACTCTCTCTCTCTCTCTCTCTCTCTCTCTCTCTCTCTCTCTCTCTCTCTCACACACACACACACACACACACACACACACTCACACTCACACTGCCCCTGCGTGGAGGTTTACATGGACAGGATGAACCCAAGCCACCTTTAGATGATTTCCTTTCCTAAAGCTTTGTTATCGGTCTTATCAGCAACAGAGTGGAGACTGCGGTTTCATACGGATCGATCCGTTTATCAAAAAAAGTTATCCACTCGGAGTGACGGGATAAGAGACAGAAACCCACAGGAAGTCCGTAGAAAGCGACGAGGTTCTTTAAACGCACTGTCCCTGTCCCCGAAGAGGAAGAATTCCGCTTTGTTTTGGTTCGCTGGTGCCGATAACTGCCAGCTCGACTTCAGCCATCACCGTCCAGACACACGTCAGAGGGGACGTGGCCCCGCGCAGAGCATCATGGGAACCTGATGGACCAATAGAATAGCTTGGGCAGCAGTGACGTCAAGGCTGATGGCGGAAGTAAAACCTCAACGACAAAAGTTAAGAGTCAGGAAAATTATACTGTATGTGCGTGTGTATATACACACACATATACACACACACATATATATATATATATATATATATATATATATATATATATATATATAATTTATATAGAAACGTTTATATAGTAGGACATAAGTGAAACTGTGGTAAAGAGATAAGTAAGTAATAAAACACTAAGTGCGTCCCAGTTCGCATACTTGTGCACTATTCTGTGCCGTTTTGTAGTATAAATAGTGCGAGTAGTGTATTAGTAGTAGTAGTAGTAGTAGTAGTATTCGCGCTGAATATTCCAAATAGAAAAAGTACACTTTAAACACCCGGATGTTGCGCTTAATGAACCGAAAAAACGGAAGTCTCGGCTTTAATTACGTATCAGAGGGGGAGGGGCTATCAGACTCCGATGTTGAATGAGAAAAGAACCTTATAAAATTCATACACTACGCGGTTGAACACATAGTGCATCAGTGCGTCATTTGGAACACAACTACTGTCTCATACTGTCTGATACTGGAGACTCCTTCACCATTTTTTTTTTAAATCCGCTGAACTTCTGCAGTACAAGTCCCTGTGAACGAGCTGTTACTTTAGAAACTATAAAATATGGCCAAAAGTATGTGCACCCCCTGACCATCACAGCCGTATATGTGGTTCTTTCCCACACTGTTGCTACAAAGAAGCACACAAGTGTATAGAAAGTCTTTGTATGGTGTAGCGTGTCAATTTCCCTCCACAGGAATGTAAACCTGTTCCAGCAGATGCCCTTGTGCACAAAGCGAGCTCCATGAAGACACGGTGTGCTAAGTTTGGAGTGGAAGAACTCGAATGTCCTGCACAGAGCCCTGACTTCAACCCCGCTGAGCACGTTTGGGATGAACAGGAACGCAGACTGCACCGGGACCTCCTCGACATCCCGACCCCACTAGTGCTCTTGAAGCCGGATGAACACAAACCTCCACAGTCACGCTCCAAAATCTAGTGGAAGGCCTTCCCAGAAGAGTGGAGCGCATTATAACAGCGGGAAGAGGGAATAGATCTGGAATGGGATGTTCAACAAGCACATATGGGTGTGACGGTCAGGTGTGCACATACTTTTTATGGTGTATATTTTTGAACATTACTTTAAAAAAATGTTTCAAAGATAACTCAACAAAAACTGGATAAACTATAGAAATCATTATTATGCCACTTTTTAGTTCATAAATCTAGAAGGCCAAGGATTTACATATTCCGTTTGCTCAGTATGGCGTGGGGATTTATTTTCTGTTTGATCAACAGGGGAAGAAAACCCTTCCGACTGCACTGTCTAAAACCAAATCACAAGCTCACTGTGGCAAGAGTGAATAACTAACTCATGACCCGGACACATAACCTGTAAAATCACAGTATACAAATACAAAAGCATAACAAATATAATTACTATCCTTAAATTAAAAAGCTCTCTATTGTCCTAACTAATTGGCTAAGTTTGATGAAACAGGTCTCTGATTGGTCCATTTTTTAAAATGTTTATTAATATATTTTTTTCAATTCAATCATATTTTATTGTTCTGATTTATACAGGTAAAAGGAAATGGATAGCTTTGTCTTTTTTTTTTAGTGTTTTAATGTCTATTAAAAGAAATCAAAGTGAAGAATTACAGTCATGTTGTACCAAAAGAAGCCATGAGTAAAAACCCGAATGCGCATTTCCCATGAGGAAAAATTAAATAGAACCGTCTTTAAATATCTCACCCGACTCTACTTCCAAGCACTCCAGATGATTCGTTTCAAAATTAAAGAAACAAAAAGATGGCGAAATGGAGGACGAAAACTAAGAGGAAATGAAGGAATGAGAAAGAACAAACAAGATGAAACAGAATGAAGGTTTTCTGTCGTCCAGCTCCTGACAGATCATATAGCTTCATTTCTATACATGTAGAGCATCTGATAAAGATCTCATATACATAATAAAGTCTTCTATCTGCCATCGGGATGAGACTGTGGGTGCATCTCAGGTGTGTATGTCAGCAGGACGATCATCACCCAGAGGTGCAGCAGTGCCTATAAAACACACAGAGAGACGTTACCGTCACGCTGACCCTTCAAACGTACAAAGACGCAGCAGGAGCGTCTGCTTTACAGCTTTACTCACCATGTAAACGATTACAAAGACTCTGGCCACGGGGTAGCGTCTGAGAAAGATCCCTAAACGGATGCTGCAGAAAAGAATCACAAAACGTGATCGACACATCTCGATTCATACTATTTGATTCACAAAAGTTGATTTGTGCAAGTTAGGTCACGCAGTTTGGTTCACATGAGTCAGTTAACGCAAACTGATTCACGCAAACTGAAAGTTGAGAGTTGATTTACACAAGTTGGGTTACACGCAAATTTTTACATATAAATGAAGTCAAAATTTTATTCACAACTTGATTCAGGTTCTTAATTAACTTGATTGACAACTTCATTCACAGAAATCATTTCACACAATATGATTCACACTAACTGATTCACTCTAACTGATTCACACTAACTGATTCACTCTAACTGATTCACTCTAACTGATTCACACTAACTGATTCACACTAACTGATTCACACTAACTGATTCACACTAACTGATTCACACTAACTGATTCACACTAACTGATTCACGCATGTCGATTCACGTGAAGATGTACTCGTACAAAGTCGATTCATGCGAGCTGGATCACGCAGACTTGTTTATGTCAGTTGATTCGTGCAACTTGAGCGTCTGTTCACACCTGGAATACGTGTGCTCTTACCTGAAGCGATCTATGGTGCTGGCTGCTTTGCGCACTTTCCCGTACACGCCCGTCTCGGAGCCGTCCTGATCGCTGAACAGCACCGGTGTGTTTCTCTGCCTCGCACCTTCACACAGCACAACGGCATTAAACAAATCAATCGGCGTCATGAATAGCACCGTTATATCCTATAGTTCTGTACCTGGATAAAACCGCACTGAGAAATCACAGACTTTTCACATCTACTAAACTGTTTTAGTCTGTTAGATGATGGGCAAGTTCTGTTTTGCTCGGTCAGAACTGAACGATCATCTAATTCATCCCGTACGCTTGCTGACCTGCTCCTTCCACGGCTGCCATGTTGATGTGTGAGCCGCCGCTCTGGCCTCCCTGCACGCTCTTCAGCTGCTGCTCGAGCCGCTCCAGCTGGAAGACGAGCGAATTCTTCTCGGTGCCCAGAGCCTCCAACATGGTCTGTTTCTGGATCAGGGTCTCAGTGAGCTGATGCAGACGGCCTTCGAGCTCCACCTGGCTGCTGCTGCTCAGAGCCTTATTGGTCAGCTGCAGAGAGAGAGAGAGAGAGAGAGAGAGAGAGAGAGAGAGAGAGAGAGAGAGAGAGAGGACAATGTGAAGGACCATTATAAAGACAGTGTAGATAATGTACATGATGTAAGAGTGTGCGCGTGTGTGTGAGAGAGAGAGAGAGAGAGAGAGAGAGAGAGACGCATACCCACCTGGTTCCTGAGTTTCTGGATCTCGTCCTCTCTGTCTTTGATGCGACTCTGCAGGGTGCTTTTAGTGCGATGGTGTTCCTCCTCCACATAATGCAGCTCCTGTCACACACACACACACACACACACACACACCTTAACACAATTTATATATCGGTTAGTTCTACCCGCAAATCTGATTGGTCGAAACACATTCTGCTGTTTATCCGATAATGTCACGTTTCGTTTACCTTATCTCCATCATTCTGCTCTTCATGGGTTGCTAAGCAACAATGCTCACATGACAGTTTTTTTCTCAAGTGCTAACCATACGTGAACAAATATTCATTTTACTATTATTACAACAGCAGCTTGATCTGCAGCTGTGAGCACAGAGTCACGTTACGAGTAATGATCTGCAGCAGATGTTTACATCCCAGATCTATTCTAGACTCTTGTGTGGTATTATTTTTATACGTTTTATTATTCTTATCGCGGGAAAACCAATTCATCAGTGTGCTGGAGAAATCTGTGTTGCATATATTATTCACTACATAATGTTGCTGCATAGCAACTACTTTTTTAGCGTAGAAGAAATATCTGCTATTAAATATTTTACATCAGATATTTCAAAGAACGTTTTTTTTTTGTTGTTTAAAAAAAAAAAACCCTTTTCTTTGTAATTTGTAAAGTGTGTTATAAAAGCAGACACACTATAGGTTGTGCGTCAACGTGAATAACATTATGACTGTGTAGTCTTGATGTTTTTCATGATGACACACCCTCTCTCGTGTTCCACTGCCTAATAGGGGAAAAACTGATTTAACAACATGACTGGAGACAAAACTCAGAACAGGTGTTGTTCAGGGTCCAATTCTCTCTCTCTCTCTCTCACTCACACACACACACACACAGCGTACCTGTTTGCAGCGCTCCAGTTCGGCCTCCACCTCTTGTTTCTGTCGACTCTGTTGTGAGTTTTGCTCTTGTAGCTCCAGCTGCTGCTCTCTCCAGCTCTCGGCCTCTGCCAAAGCCTGGTTCTCCTGCTCCTGTGTACGACAAAAAAAAAAAAAACCCGAAATAAAACACATGACTTTGATGATAAAATGGATGTGTGACAAGCGTGTGAACACACACCTCATGTAACCTGTTCATGTGTGTATGAAACAGAATCGCTTTATCATTTTTCTGCTTTATTTCTACATATTTATAGAGAACAACAGCGTAACACAAAAGTCTAAATACCTGTGTGTTAAAACTAGATCCTGTATAACAGCTGCCTCATGTTCTAATACATTATAATAACCTTTCATTTAGCAGCTTTTTTTTTTTTTTTTTTAAAGTAGAATTGGCTGTTGTTTATCCAGCTAACACTAGCAGAGATTTGAAACATCTAAAATGATTTATTTAGCTACTTTAATTCTAATCCTTTAATGTCAACATCACCATCTATTTATTTTCAGTATCTTATTTCAGGAAGCTATTACCTAACTAGCTCTTTATACTCCCTTGTTGCAAAACTATCCTTTTTTTTTTTTTTTTTTTTTTTTAATTAGCAAACGAATGCTAGTAATGCTAGTTTCCCCAATTTTGTTTACAGGAATAAAACATCCTCATAGGGGGCTGTTTAGGCTAACTTTAATATGAATGTTTGACCGTTTCTGAGCAGAAACATCACTGGTAATCAGCACTAAAAGGGAGTTAGCTGACTAACGCTAATGCTAACGCTAACGCTAGCTAGCAAGATGCTGCCTCACTGACTGCTTGTGTTAGCTAGCTAAATGTAACCATGGTAACACCTGTTCACTCTTTAAGCAGAAAATATAAATGATGAAGTGTTAAAACTGCTGAGGATTTTTAAACAAGTGAAGGTGACACAGCCAGCTAATTCATGCTAACTAACCAGGTTTCTGTCAAGTTTCTTAACATCAGCTGGCTAAGTTTCATTTTAAGTGCAATTTCTGGCGATTTATAAGCACATTTATAACAATAAAAATAATGTTCATGAATGCGTTTCTTCTCCTGAAAAAACGTAGAAATGCACAGATGGTCATGTAACGTGTCTGTGTTAATGTCCTAGCACTTTATGAACCTGTATTTCTGAACGCAGGCTCTGTATCTGAGCCTGGAGTTTCTGGATCTCCTCCTTCTGGAGCTCCTTCTCGTGCCGTAACTCCTCCAGCTCCACTTCGGCTGTTCCTCCAGCGTCCAGCGCCTCCAAAGCCGAGCCCTCCTTCAGACTGCTGATCAGCTTCTCTTTGGACTGGGAAATTAACGAAAGAGCAGAGAAGGTCAGGTTTCCGTCTCCACATATTAAACAAACTTTGAAAAGTACGCAAATAATAATAATAATAATAATTAAAAAAAACGAGCTGTTTCCTTTCAACCAAAGTTCTGTGAAATGTGCTAAAGAGGGCGATGAGGTGGTTTGATGGAGTGGATACCCCAAAGATCATGATTATTTTCTTTCCCGTGTTGGAAAGTTACAAGAATTATCACTATAATTCACTATAACCCCAAAATCCCATGTGACGCTGGCTTTCTCCAACAGATTTGTAGACGTGAGACCTGGAGGATGCGTGAGGCTTTGTTTTTGTAGTCGTGCAGCTCCTGCTTGGCGTAATCGGCTGCAGCTCGGGCGGTTTTGGCCTGCTGCTGGAGCTCCTCGGCTCTCTGTTTCTCCTCGGCCACTCTGCGCTCAGCGCCCGTCAACGACTCGGCCAGCGTCTGTCGCTCCGCCTCAGTCCTCGCTAGCCGCGACGCAAACTCGCTCTAATACAAACACAACAAACCGGGGTTGATTTGTCAAGACGTCAACAGCTCAGCTTTGTGGAGACGTCTTCCGGAGCCCATTTACTTTTAAAAATATTATTTTAAGTCTCTTATCAATGAGCTACTTGTCCACCGTGTATTTGATGAAACCAGGATTATTAAAATACGATGATAACATGTCATGTGCATGAAGCGTGTCACTGACCTGCATCTGTCTGTAGCTGTCCTGCTCTCTGTTCAGAGCCGCCTCGGCCTCTCGGAGTCGCTCCTGCAGTGTCTGTAGAGCCTGAGAGTGCAGACTGCTCCCATCACTGTGGTCCTGCAGGATCCTGTCATCACAAACAGCACAGCAGCATCCTCATTCACAAGCACAAAGGCCATACAGATACAGATGAGGGACAATCTAAAGACATTTCTAGAAAACATATCAATAAGTAGAGCACGGGGGTGAGTAGTGATTCTCTCTGGCTGTGAGAATACCTGGTCCTCTCGCTCTGAGCCTCCTCCAGCGCCGAGCTTCTGGTCTTCAGTAACTGATCTGCCTCGTCTAGTCGCACCCTGAGCACGGCCAGCTGAGAGTCCTTGGCTGTCAGAGCCTGTGTGAGGTCATCAACCTGTGCCCTCAGCTCCCTGACCGCGCGGTCCGAGCGACTCTGCTCTGTGTTCCACTTCTCTGCACGAGATCGGGCCTGGTTCAGCTCTGTAGACACACAAGGAAAGGGTTCAGTTGAAACATACTAAACGCACAAATCTCATTCTCAGGGAAAAGGAATCAGACCACATAACAAATATACATTTCTAACCGTGTTCCAATAAACATTTAGTTTACTAGCAGCTCACTCAGTTGAAGCTTCGGATTTAATTGATTTTTTCCCCTCACACAATATTAATTAGCTCCTCAGAAGGAGAAATTAAATCGTGATCAATGATCTGATTTATGAAAGATATTACTTATATTTTGCATCTAGAGATTCATTTCAGTATGATTTATTCACAAACAGGTCCGTTTTAATCTAAAAATAGTGTTCAGGTTTGAAAAGCCACGCCTCCTTCGTTAGGATACAGAGGCCACGCCTTCCTCACTGGGACAGAGAGACGCCATGCCTCCTTTACTTACACAGAGGCCACACCTCCTTTACTTATACAGAGACAGAGGCCACACCTCCTTTACTTATACAGAGAGAGGTCACACCTCTTTCACTAGGACAGATACAGAGGCCACACCTCCTTCACACGGACAGACACAGAGGCCACACCTGTCAGTTGTAACTATTCTGTTTTTTGTATTGTATTATTATATGTCCTGTATTAATGTGGCTATAAATTATATAAATAAGTGTGAGTCCTCGCACCCCCCTGCATGTCCTTGGATCTCTGGACGAGCGACGCCATCTCCTGGTTGAGCGAGGACACTTCGCTGCGCAAGAGCTGGTTCTCCAGACGCAGACCAGACATCACCTGACTGAGCTGCTCCTCCTGAGCCGAGCTCGACCCCACGGCGGCCTGAACGTCTGGTACCGCTGCTGCTGCCAGGCCTGAATCTGAGCTCTCCGGGGTGTCACCTAGAGAGAGAGAGAGAGAGAGAGAGAGGGAGAGAGAGAGGGAGAGAGAGAGAGAGGGAGAGAGGGAGGGAGAGAGAGAGAATAATAAAGGGGAAGAGGTTGTGAGTATAGCATAGTAAAGCCAGCGCAAAATATAGTGACAACGAATTATTAGGAACAAACTATGAAATAAAAGAAAAATATAAGTTTACTAAATTAGTACCTTGGCTTCCGTCTCGAGCAGCATCGTTCTCGGTTTTGGTGCTGTGTGTGCTCGCGGCGAGGGAGCCGAGGCTGGAGGTTCGGGACAGAGAACGTGTAGGAGGAGGAGTAGCCGGGGCAGACGGGACCGTCGCCTGCCCCTGAGCCGATCCTTCAGCCACACCGGTCGTCTGGACCACCGTGTCTCTCCTCACCTCCTTCCTGTCGCTCTGTGGCGGATCCGAGCTGTTCAGGAAGTCGAACAGCAGATCATCGTCCACTTCGGATCGTTTGCGCCTCACGAAGTTGGACGAGGCTTTGAGAGCACCGCTACTGCTGCTGCTAACAGCTGAACCCAGAGGAGTTGTGCTGGACACGTTAGCTGTGCCTGCTAACACGGTGGCTTTAGATTTCTTAATGTTCACGGCGGCAGCAGAGAGGAAACCGTGCGTCTCGTGGCCCGTGTAGCTGTGACGGGACTCGTACGAGGCGCTGTACGGAGTTAAATCCGGCTCCGGTGGGTCGAGTGGTGCAGAGGAGGAACTGTGGCTCGAGTGTTTCGTCAGAGCGCTGGCAGCCCCCTGGTCCACTTTGTTCAGGAAATTCTCAGCCCGGCCGGCTAAATCAACAATCCATGACATCTTGGGATCTGAAAACAAATTCACATTTTATTAGTTCCAAAAAAAAAATATCCATAAATAAATAAATAGGCACCCTTTATAAAAACAAGCACAAAAACCACAGCATGCAATGAGTGATAATTTAATCCTAAAACATAACGGAATACACCATCACTTAATGGGTGCCAACACTTTTACACTTGCATATACAAGATTAATTAAAAGGCGCAAACCGGCAACTTTTTATTTCTAATTTGCCTTTGACAGCAGCATACACTTTACACAAGTAACGCTGACATTTTAAACTAATGCACAAGCATTCAAATGAACTTAGCGAACAAGACAGTATAGAGTCAGCTAGCAACGCCTAGCTTCTATCACTTTTTCCCCCATCCGTATTCCGAAAAACCACGCCCATTGCGGTTATTGGCTCGCATTCCATGCGGACGCGCACCCCATCGACACAACAAAACTAGCCAATCACAGGGAGGATCAGAGACAGCGCTAGCCAATCCTGAACGTGGGGGCGGGATTTACCCGAATACGCTTGGGGAAAAATACACCAAGCTTAGCACCGATGCTCGCATGTAAAAAAACATAAATAAATAAACATATATAAAAGATTATTTTCAGCAACGTCACCGGCTACACCTTCTCTGTATTAAAGTGCAGAACGAAAAACCTCCCCCAGCATCTTCTGGGGAGTAAATAATTAACGTCCACTCGCTGTTAAAACTATTTTCTTTCCCGTACTGTCATCATAATCGCGTCCTGCTTGACGTGGACCAGGAACTGAAAAGGCCCCAAAACAGAGCGCCCTCGGATGTGCCTGAGGAAAAAAAACAGAGGAAAGGAGAACAAACAGGCTCGTCTTAGTGATGCCTGAGTTAAATAATAATAATAATAATAATAATAATAATAATAATATATATTTATTAAAATGCACTGTTGAATAATGAAAAAGAAAAATAACTAAATCATTCTTAGCTGGGGCAAACGATCAGATTAAATTTATTGAAAATGTATAAAAAATAATAATTAGCAGAATTCCCCATATGAAAAAAATCCACACAGTCAATAATAGTAATCCATCACTAGAAAACCAGTTTTTATTTACGTGTTGTTATTACAACAGGTAAAAGAAGAAGAGAAAAAAAAACCCACACGTCCACAATTGGTACGAAACAGTGCTTCTTTATTGTTTCCGCACTCATCCCAAATGGCCAAATCTTATTTACAAAGCATGCCACATGAATACGAAAACTGACCAGAAGACATCATCAATAACCAATAATAGTCACATATCAATCAGCTCTGAATGGAACGAAGATCGCCGAAATACAATGGAGAAAAAAAAAACATCTAAAAAGGACAAAAATAACGTCCATTGAGAAAATATATTTCATACAAATGAACAGATTTTGTCCATTATAGGAGTGACGTCATGATTGGGCTCTTATTTTTGTTCTCAATAAGACACCAGGACTGAAACCTAATCCAAAAAAAAAAAATAAAAAAAAAAAAAAAAGGTTGTCCACTGTCACTCACTCACTCACTCACTCACTAAAAAGCTTCAGGAGGAAGAAAAACAGTTCATAAAAATCCCCCCAAGTATTAATGTTTTACATTTAAATAGCATTGTCAGGATTTGGATGAATATTGACAAAAAAAAAAAAAAAAAAGAGTAAGAAAGTAGACATAGAACGTCATGTACTCGTGTATAAATTAACCAGTGGACGATTTCTCCTATAAAGTACGGCTATGAGGAAAAAGAACACAAAGCGAAACAAAAAGCCGCCACATTTCACGGGATTTTCGTATTTAGTTTTATTTTCAGAAGACTTGCGCGCACAAACTGCACAAGTAGTTTGTAGTCTCGCATCGGATGGATGTCTCGCACTACAGTCATGCACACTCGCTCATTCTCTCTCTCTCTCACACACACACACACACACAGTTACAAAGGTTTACATGTGTACAAGCTCACATTCATTCTCAACTCTCTCGGACACAAACACACACAGGGGACAAGGAGTGAGTGAGAGGGAGAGGGAGAGAGAGACACAGAGAGGACAGCTTCGGGCTCCCTGGTGTAGTTCACGAACACATGCAGGGGTTTAATGGAAGCTGGAAGACGGGAGCGTCAGATGAGGCCTCGTCTCTTTTTGTAGTCCTCCAGGTTGAGGGAGCGGCGAGGGGCTCCGTCCTTCACCGGCAGGGAGTTGGAGCTCACTGACAGGGACTTTGTCTCTGCAATACACACACACACACACACACACACACACACACACACACTGAGGACATATCTGGAAAAAGAATCGAATCTAGTAATAATCAGTAGAGCAGAAAAACTGAAAACATGACTGGTGTTATTGCATCATAAACTCTAAGAACCAATCGGATCAATATCCTAACCAGGAAAGAATCTTTTACCGATCGGACCTGCGAGTGCCGGTTAGGAGTAATGGAGTTAAAACGTTTTCTACATAACGGTTTTACCAAAAAAAATAAAAATTGCATATAAAAGCATGGAACGTTTCCACACGTGCTATGTTGTCACTGCTCATCTGCTCAAACTGTTTGAATGCGTGTGAGAAAACAGTGTTTTAACCAATTTCTGATCATCAATTACCATTCAAATAATTCAAGAGTGTGACATCTGAAATTATCGACAGATTTAAGGTCTTGGGGTTCCCCCCCTTACCCAGTCAAAATTTTCAACCTCGTTTCTCTTTCGTCCAAAAACCAGGAAGTGCCGCCATTTCAAAAATAAATAAAATAAATAAAATAAATAAATAATTTCCGGTGGCTGTTATTTCTGTGCATCCCTAAACTGATGCTAACGATATACACTTGTCTAGTGTTAGATAAATACATAGCTGTGTTTTATAACCTAAAACAGTCTCCATTTTATGTGATAGAAAGTGAAGGGGCAGCGTCAGCACGTCGTATCGAGACGGGGACACGGGGACACGCTCACCAGCACTGGGGACCTGCAGGTCGATTTTGACGTCGAAGTCGTGAACTTTGAACAGGTCTTCAGAGAGGTCGCTGGTGGTTTTTGTGACGTCTTTTTCCCTCTGGTTTGCCGAACCCTGCTTAACACACGACACACACGGGTCAGATAATGGAGGTGATGTTACGGGCTTGAAAACGACGCAACGTATAGCTGGGTCTAAACATCCGAATCTGCAACCAAAAACTGTTTTTATTACATTATTATTTCACCCCTCCCCATCATGTAATAAACCTGGAAGGTGCATTACATCACGAACAGATCGTGAAGGGATGCTCAGGTGGAATTCCTTCTCAACTCACCTGTTTGTTGATCTGCTGCGCGTTGTCCTGGCCGGAGCCCGAACCGTATTTCTGATTAAGATGTGCGAGAATAGCAGCGTGGACCGACGGGTCTCTGGCCTGGAAAAGAGAAGAGGAGAGAGAGAGAGAGAGAGAGAGAGAGAGAGAGAGAGAGAGAGAGAGAGAGAGAGAGAGAGAGAGAGAGAGAGAGAGAGAGAGAGAGAGAGAGAGAGAGAGAGAGAGAGAGAGAGAGAGAGAGAGAGAGAGAGAGAGAGAGAGAGAGAGAGAGAGAGAGAGAGAGAGAGAGAGAGAGAGAGAGAGAGATACACACACTGTTGAAGCGTTCACAAAAACAACAAGCTGATCATCTTGATTTGAATGCCAGGATTCTGATTGGTCAGAAAAGCATTTCAGCTACAAATCACAGGTTCATATTAACGCCTTGTCGTTTCTATAGTAACGGCTCATTCGCGGGGGCTCCACGTTATCACGTGTAATCTTTGATATAGTGAAGATGTTGTTCATTTTACATTTACGGAAGGAGTCTGCTGCTTATAGCTGCTATCAACGTAAGTGAGAACAGGAACTAACCGGTTTCGCGGACATTCCGCGACAGTAGCTATAAATGGATAAAAAGTATGCCTGGTGGTTCTTTAACAAATGAGACATTGTAGTCATGGTCAGGTTGCTGTTGTAAAAGAGGATGTTCTGCTACACGTTATAACAAATGAACAGTAACTCTGCTTCATGGCAGCACCCTGTGGTTGATCATTTTCCTATAACGGCACAACACTGTGTTTTATTCCTCACATATTGTATTACAGGCTATCAGGACCTGGGCTCGTTCGTTAAAAGGATCGTGTGTCAGATATGAAAGGACAAAAAGAAAACTCGAGGCGTACGTTGGACACCATGGTGGGTTTGCACTGCCGTCGGGTGAAAGGGTCCATCTGCTGGTTTTTGGAGTTCTGACCTTCAGCCTGGGAAAAGAGAACAAGACTGTGACGCACGCTTCCGGAAATTCCCGTGACAGGACGGCCAGCGCTCGGTATGAAAGTGTGGATCTGAAACCTGTACGTACCACTAACGCTTTCTCAGACTCCACGATGTTCCAGCTGCGGTTCCTCTGGTTGATGTAACTGAGAAACGTGAAAAATGATGTTACCGAAACGCACCCAGACTCTCAGCTTGGGACATACACGTGTGTGTGTGTGTGTGTGTGTGTGTGTGTCTTACCTGATCGCGGAAATGTTTTTAGTTCTCTGTCTGTCTAATGCTTCGGCTCTCTCCTCCAGCTCGTTCAACTGATCTTGCAACATCTTCACCTTATCTCCGTCGCCGCTCTCCTCCGCCATCGCCTAACACACACACACGCGCACACACACACACACACACACACACACAGGGTTTATACTACCAAATTGGAAGCGTTTTACACTCTCGGTACACGTTAAACGTGATCCAAACTATTCGTCTTTGCTGCGCGTCACCTTTTCTTTGAGGAGTTGCGTTTTCTTCATGGCGTAGTTCGGCGGCGCCTTCCGGAATCTGTCCTTCTCTTTCACTATCTGTTAACGACGCACAAAAATTTACAATCAGAAAAAGTACAGAAACACTTTAAAGTAAACCGCTAATTTATTGATTTATTTTTAAAGTGAATGAATACACGAATAAAATGCGTTCACAAAGAAAAAACAACAACAAGGATAAAGCCGTGACTCACGTCCTCGATGTCTTTGTCGTTGAATTTGTAGTTGACGGCTTCTTTGATGGACTGCTCTTTTTTAGTGATCTCGTCCAGGGTAGGAATCTGCATTCCTCCACCGTGCATCTGAAACGATTTACGGAGATTCACAGGGATTTATCTATAAAATTTGCAGGGTCACACCTTCCACTATACCGCTCAGTCACATCCACCGAGTTCTCCAGACATCTGCTCCAGAGGTCATGAGACGGTTATGAAGAGGTACTGATTTTGAGGTTTTAGCCTTGAACATGGGGACAGCAATGCTGTGTGTGACCATTTACGGCCAAGAAGAAACGCCTTCGGTTCAAGGAGACCTCGCGAGCAACCAGCCATGTTTAATTACCACCACCACCACCACTACTACTACTCCTCCTCCTCCTCCTCCTCCTACTACTACTTCTACTACTACTACTCCTCCTCCTAATTCTACTACTCCTCCTACTCCTACTCCTCATTCTACTCCTACTACTCCTCCTCCTGAGATTACGCAACAGAAATACAGACAGCCAATCAGATTTCCCGGTTAAGAGTCGGAATCCTGTGGCCTGACACTGTGACTACAACAACTCAAACAGGACAAAAACTAAACCAGACATATAAAAAAATGTTATTAATAATTTTAAAAAAAGAGGCATTTATACAGTATGTAAGTTCGAGTAAATCGCTCACCGCTTCTCTCCACTTCATGAACTCGCTCTCTGTAAATTCCTGATTGGACACAAACTCCAGCCGGAACACTCGGGTGTCGTTGCCGTGTCTTCAGAAAAGGATACACATGCGCGCACACACACACATATATATACATGCCCAGCTCTTATGACGGCAGACGTTTGCCGATATTATTAAGGAGTAAATGAATTACTCATCGAGACGTGTGCGACTGACTGCAGCTTACCGTAACTGCAGCCCCTTGTTTGTTCGAGTCGAGCCGAGCTGGTAGACTTTCGCCGTTTCCACCACATCTACGATCTCGGCCACCTGGTAACGAGCATCGAGAGAACGCAAACACATTTTCTATGAAGCGGACGATTTAGAAAGTCGATGAATTACGGGATACGCAAGACGACTCCGCGTCCAAATCTAAAATCTCGTTAGAAAAAGAATTAGCGAGTTTTAATCCGACTCTTTAACCCGAAACAGGAAGTAGCTCGTACCCTGTAGACGGGTTTACTGCTGCTGTTGCCGATGCCGATGCGTACGAAGCAGCCGGTGACCGTTTTAGCGAAGAAGGGCATGTGACACCAGCGCTCCAGTTTGTGCCGTGACAGACGGATGCGGTTCAGTTCCTCCGGCAATGACACCGGCTGAGACTTAGGGGGCGTCGCCTCTTTCCTGAGGAGGGGGGGGGGGGGGGGGAGAAAAGGAGCCAATCACAGGTCATATAGAGTATAAATTACCAATATACACAGTCTTAACGCAGGAACTTTTGACCCAATCATCAGAGACCACACTCACTCCTCTTCTTCGTCAGAGGACGACAACCTCGAGCTGCGGTCGCTCTTTACCGAGGACTTATCGTCGTCTTCCTCCTCCTCCTCCTCGTCGTCGGAGTACACGTCGCTGGCCTTCAGCGGCTGTCGTTTGGTCAGGAGCTCGGCTGTGAGGTTACATTTTAAAGAACGCTAACGGTGAAAAACCTACACATGTATATCCAAACAGACGGCTGGACACACCGTCGCGAACATTCCGCAGAAGACAAATCGATACGAGACTGATAACAAACCCGTTCTGTTCTTCTTCTTCTCTCGCTCGGCTTTCAGCTCCTCCATGGCCTGCGACTTCTTGTCCAGCTTCTCGTCTCTCTTCGACCTCCTCTCTTTATTATGGGACATCACCTAAAAGCAGTCCGGCAGACGGGCAGAGTATTCCATTATCGTACATCTCTAGACTTTTATTTTTAACTAAAAAAAAAAAACCTCTTCGAAATAAATAAATAAAAGTGAGATCGCTGGATTTCCGCGAGGAGCCGAGACGCCGGTCCACTCACCACCTGAGTGTCTGTAACCTGAGACAGCTTTTTCTTCTCCTGCTCTTCCTCTTGCTTCTTCTTCTTCTTCTCCTCCTTGACCTTCTTCTTTTCCGTCTTTAGTTTCTGCTTGATTTCGAACCTGGGTGGAGCGCAGGACAGAGGTTCGCGGTGACAAATCATATCGGGATATAAGACACGCCCGACATTTACAACCGAGGGTCACGTCCGAATCTGCGCATTAGTGTAATGACTAGCGTGATAAAACTGTAGTACGGTGATATGGTACACATTCCAAAACAAGCCTTAAGTTTTGTTTTTTTAAATAATTAGGTTTATTTATTTATTTTTTAAAATCAATCCTCAAAAACAAACTCTCACAACCGGTTCGCTACGGAGCCGAATGACGGAAGGTTATGTAGGCGGCCATCTTAGACATTTTTCCCCCCGTCCACATTTGGTACGCCTCCTAAGCTCCGCCTTCGAGATAATCCTTGCTGCAGAACCAAAAGTCCAAGGGGTGGAGGTAGAGCTGATCCAAATCCTCCTATAAATAAGCGTTTGTGCATGTGCGTGCATGTGCGTGCGCGCGCGTGTGTTTGTTTTCTGTTCACCTGCGTTTGAGCACCTCTCTCTTCTCAATACGGTTGAAAAGCTCCTGCTCTCTCTCCTTCTCAGTCATCTGCTCCAGCCGCGCCCGGTCCTCTTCGTCCCCCATCAGGTCGTCTCCGTATCCGTCCCGGAACACTTCGTCCTCCGAGGACGAGTCCGAATCCGAGCTGGACGAGGAGCTGTTGCTCTCCGAGTCGGACACCTCGCCTGCGTGATTGTCAGCGATAACTTAGACGTCATGTTAACAATTCCGCTTACATAAACGGCATTAAAAACAATACGGTACGGAATTAACATTCAGAGACGCTACGAATGCTCCGATGTTTTCAGAATATTTATTTTATCCCCTCCCTTACCTTCCTCAGGGGCGGAGCTCTCGGCTGAGCTGTCTCCATCCGAGCTCCCTGACGAAGCGGCCTTGTTCACCTTCTTCTTCGTGGGGTTCTTCTTTTCTGCCCCTTTTCCAGGCTTCACCTTTTTCTTGGCTTTGGTGCCTCCAACAGTCCACTACACACACACACACACACACACACACACATTTTAAATCGCACACAAACACAACGTCAACTCGAGAACCCGACCAGATCCTGCCGAGAAACCAAAATCAGCGACAAGACCGCCTCGAGGTGGATTAGAAGAACGAGGACACTGCAAAGTACCTCATCGTCGCTGTCAGACGTCTCGGAGTCTGTAGACGCGGCAGGTTTGCTGACGGGTTCCTCGGGTTCTTCCGAGTCCACACGCTTCCTCTTGGCCAAGCTCAGCAGCTCCTGGAAAGAGACGGAGAGAGATCGGACGCACAAAATTGAACGGCATGTCAGGTGCTTCAAGTCACGTTCTAATTCTAACATTCTTTTTATTTATTTATCATGATCTCTCAGGAAAGTGTAGTGTGGCGTTATTGATCGCGGTATCGATATTACATCTTAATAATCCGGCCCTAGTTCCTACATCGCCGTCCGAATGGCAAAAACTGACACGAGTCGCCGGTGCCTCAGCAAGAACGTCTCCCATTGGCTGACGCGGGTAAACAGCCTCAGCCGAGCTCCATCGTGATATTAACGCTCTTCTCACGACTCCAAATAACTCCCGTCGAGCTCCCCGAATCACTCGGGCTTCGGGTTTTTAACCGATCCCTGCTCGTACGTCTCGGTTTACACCTCGTCGTTCTCTCAAGTCCCAACACCGAGCTCGGTCCCTCTTTCTCTCCTACAAAACACCGACACACCGAAATCCACGGTTTTGCATGCCGTGTTTGCATTTCCCTGAATCTCAGAACGTGCGAACCGTGCCAGCAGGCCCGAGGCACGTACGTTTCTTCGACGCCAGCATCTACCCAGAAGTCACAGATCGCTAGCGGGAATTTCGCGGCTTGGGGGGGAAGATGGACGAATTTAAAAACGGCTCCCGGGACCTCCTTAAACTTTCAGGAGAGCAGGAACACATTTCCTCAAAAAACAAAAAAACATCTGCAGCAACCCACGAAGAACTCCTAGGACTCGTCTAATCAAATTTCACGCGACTTTCAACTCCGTAATTAGGTCCGTGTTGCTTTGTTTGACGTCAGAACTGTGCAGGAAGAACAAAACGTATGAAAAGCAACACGCCAATGTGCCGTCATCACAAGCGAGAAAGATAAACCGCTTCTCATCAAAACCGATTCAGCGAATCTGAATCGACTCGACTGCAAGGAGTGAATCAAACGCGGCGTGCATTTTGTGGGAAAGGGAAAACAAGCACTGGATGAGGCACGACATGTTTTTAACTATACTTATTTGTATAAAGTGTTATCTTAAGCGATTCGCTTACTGGTTTGTTCAATTATGTGCGGCATGAAACCGAATCAAATCAAACGAATCAATCAAAAATGAAACCAGAGGAGCAACTGTAAAAGCACCCCAAATCCCACTTGTGGGTAACCTATGACATGTAATGCTGCGAGAAACAAATGGCACAACGCATGTCGGATTTGTTTTGTAAAATTTGTGCACTGTGGTATTAATTTGTATGGCGCGAACCCTGAGCTGAATGATCGGGGCGAACATGTGTGATGTGTTTATAGTCAGGATGATAATCCTCCCCTGACGAGACGGATATATCTCAGTGGCTGAGCTCCTCAATCATCATCATCATCATCATCATCCACCACCTTCAGGATAAAATGAGCTCAGACAACACAGGGATTTGGTCTAGCTTTAGTTCTCCCCCCTTCATGTCTCAGTTTCACTGTAGAAATAAGCAAAGAGCTCACACAGCTAAACAATAAACGACAAGGTGGCGTTTAGAAGGGATTTATCTCCAGGTCGAACATGGAAAATGAATCATTAGTGGAAATCTCTTAGGGGCTCGATGGGGTGTGTTTACTCTTGAAGTCTCAAAACAACTTCAGCACTTGAACTGGAAACTAAAACCACACACACCTTTCCCCATCTCCTAAAGCTCACGATGCGTCTCAAACAAATTCCTCAAGAACCTAGAGTCGTGGCGAATCACTCTGATTGTTTACAAACGTACAGGACTGGCTAACGCGCTAACTAGCACGGATTCTAGCTAGCACCCGATATCTTCAAGTGAATTTTATGCTTTTAAATACATACATTGTGCTTTACTGTAAAATAACACAGATATGTGGTACAAAATGGAGCATTTATATTGCTCTTATCTAGCAGCTTATAATAGTGTTTGCCCGGCCTACAGGCTCTTTAAGCAACTCGCTAGCTAGCGCGCTATTCCGCTGCGCTATATGTAAATATTTTTCCCACTTGTTTTCACACAAAACCCGCCCACTTTATTACGATTGGCTGACAGTTTCCCGCGTTTCTGAACTACAATTGGCTTAAACTACACGATTCGCGCAATGATACGTCCAATCACCGGGCAGCTTGTACCGTGACGTACGAGAACATCGAAGAACACTAGGAACATTACGGGTAGGTTTAAAAAAAAAAATAGCGCAGTTACTACTAGCATGGACGTCCGTGCTAATGTTACCCAAGCGAACCCTAAAAACCAGTACACATTTTTTTGTTTTAAGCACAAGAAGAAATATCTCTTATCTCTTTACCTGATCCAAATTGTCATCGCTCGCGCTGTCTTCCGAGTCGGAATCAATGACGACCCGACCTTTCCGTTTCTTTACGTTCACCATGGTTAGCTTCGGAGGCTAAGCTACCCGCGGCGGATGCGCTCGTGCTTATTGGACACGAACACAAACGGCGGCGCTAGAGAGGTGCACTGCGCATGCGCACTAGCGAAAGCAGGACCGCGCATGCGCGTTACATGTTTCTATTTATTTTTTTCCCCCACTCGGGGGAGAGGGGGGGGGGGGGGGGCGCAAGTGACGTCATTTAGCCAATACGGTAAAAACATTCCATTATTTCCCACTCTGATTTGTTCAGGGTTTTATTTAATTATTAAACTAAAAATAAACGTTATATGGTAATTATTATTATTACTATTATTATTATTATTATTATTATTATTATTATTATTATTATTATAATAAACTTCAATAATACATGTTAAATAATTACATATATCATATTAAATATTATTATATTAAATTAAATTATATTAAATAATTACATATTATATATGTACAAATTACATATGTACGCATCTTACATATTTTTAACGAAATGTTTTATAGCATAAAAATAATACATATATATATATATATATATATATATATATATATATATATATATATATATATATATATATATATATATATATATACACAAAATAAGAGATTTTTCACGTTTTTCTCTGTTTGGAAACCAAGTGTTTGTTTGCAGATGTAAAATCTCCTCTCATTAAGTTCATGTATAATAATTATGTTAATGTATAATGCATAATATTGCGCAAACACTATTTTTGCTCAACCCCACCGCCCTCAACAATCTAGAGAGCTTCCGCACTTCACAGGACCGTTTTTTAACATCGCTTTGTTTCCGCACGTACCTTTGACGCGACGGACCGCGATGGCGGCTCACAGAAACGTGAATGTCAGATTGTTTCTTATAAGTCATATTTCTCTTGACGGTAAAAATAGATTTTGCTTCTAATTTTCAACAAATTGCAAATATGTAATTTGACTCTTCATAACAGTGTCACAATTTCCTCGGTGTTATTTCGTGTAAGTTGGTGATGTTTAGCTGTTTTTGCATGCATGCACGTTATTTGTCCGCTGTCATAGTATAGAATTGAGTTAGTAACTTTTTCAGAAGACATTTGAATGCTTTGAGCTCAGAGGCTATGGCCCTGTCAGGGACGGTGCTGAAAACCTCCAGCATCTTCCGGAGGCGTCTCTTTCAGCCGCACATCACTGGTCCTGTCTCTCTTCACGTCAGGACCGTGTATGAGCGGGACTACCGTAGACCAGGCCAGGCTCCGGACACACGATGGCCCTGGCAGAAGATCCGCTTCGACTTCTCAAAAGGTGTGGACGGGGTAAAGAAGCACTTCGGGCTTCTGAAGGCCGAGTTCATGGAGCGCTGGACGGGGCCCGAGGGCCGGCCCCTGGTAGTGCACATGCTGGAGCAGACGCGCGTGCTGTGGGAGTTCCGTGGCCCCGAGTCGCTCAATCAATGGGTGGTCACCTCGGACCGGGAGATCGGTGGCCGGAGTGAGGCGTACGTGAAGCTGGGGAGGAATAACTCTACCTGCATGCTGTACGGCTCTCTGTGTTCAGCTCCACCCCGGGACGGAGAGACGCGCTACAGCGGATACTGCACCATGCGCTCCAAACAGCCTCGGGTTCGTGCCTGGGACCTTCAGTCCTGATCATTCCCCAAAAGTGTAACAGGGAAGTGAACTGCTGCACATTTCCCTGAAGTAGAGTCACAGGAGGACAGGAGGAGCATCTGCTTTAAACCTAAAACACAGTTAGTGTAGTCCTGCTTGGGTTGTTTGATTGAATTCGATTTTAAAATGGAAAAATAGATGGACGATTGAATAAATAATGTGATTGCATTCAATAATAAAAATGATTATTAAAAATAAACCTGTAAGATTTAGGTACGCAGCTAGAATAACATGAACTTGCCCTGTTCCCTGTGCCTCTTAATTTAATAAACTAAAGCAGCATGATTGTGATTTTAGTCGTTATAGTGAAACTCTGGTGACGATGGTAACTGTGATTGTCTTTTCAGGCTTCATTCGACCGGAAGAAGCACTTCGATTGGTCCAGCTTCAACACTCTGTATTTGCGTATCCGTGGAGACGGCAGGCCGTGGATGGTGAACGTCTCAGCCGAGACCTACTTCTCTCACCAGAGAGACGACATGTACAGCTACTTCCTGTACACTCGAGGGGGTCCGTACTGGCAGGACGTTAAGGTGTGGGCCAGAAAAATAAAAATTACACTCCCTACAGAATTCCAGAGCGGACGTGCTAACTGGATGGACCGGACGCACTCATCTTGGATAATTGTATATTATCAAAGTCTAATAACTTATTGGTTTGTCATGTTAGGTTTCACTTCTTTTTTTTTTTTTCTTCTTTTCTTTCCTTCTCTTATTTTCACAGATCCCCTTTTCTAAATTCTTCCTCTCGAGCCGAGGGAGAGTACAAGACGACCAGCACCCCCTCTGGCTGGACAAGGTCTGATGGATTTTCTTTGACGTTACATTTACAAAAAAAAACTTCACAGCACGGATTTCAAATGCTTTTAATCTGTTGATTTGTGAAAATGTGATCTGCAGCTGCGCTACTGTCTGAAAAAATTATTCAACACCTTCTGACCAATCACAATCCAGAATTCAACAGCGCTGTGGTTTAAGGGTGTAGTTAACAGTACTGGAACGCAAGTTATATTATATCTAAAGTTAATAGCGTACAAATGTCCTCGTCACGTTCAAGTTTTCGATCTGAACGTTTTTTTTTTGGTTTTCAGGTGAACACTATCGGCTTCACGCTGGGAGATAAAGCGGACGGACCGTTTCAGTTAGAGATCGACTTCATCGCTGTGTGTAACGACCGCGCTCACACCGAGGAGTTTGCGTACGAACTGTACAAGAGGAACCCGGAGGTGTAACACACACTGCTTGACTGTGACCCTGAACTTAATGGAAAACTGTCGGGGGTGCAATTTCATGAACTTTTGATGCAACACACACACACACACACACACACACACACACACAATCAAGGACACGGAAATACAAAAACACGTGTTTAATAGCAAATAAAAGCAGAGCTTGAACATCTATGGCAACATTTTCCTCCAAAAAAAAAAAAAGTCACCGGTTGAGAGCTCACGCATAAGCGTCAGGTCTGAGAGAATAAATCACAAACGTATTATTAACTACACGACACACAGAAATGAACACTAATACATTTGAAAGCTAAAAAGGCTTTAAGTCTACTAGGAGCTGGATAGTTCTTTCACACACACCAAACAACTTTGGAAAGTCTCCAGCAGTTTGGCCCAGTGAGAGATAAGTACCAGTGGTACTTATGGGAAGTAAATAAGATGGATGTCTAACCGTAGCACTCTCCGACTCGTGCGGATTTTGAATACGCAGGGAAATATCTTGACTCCAAAACAAGCGAAGCGTAATCGAGCACACACTTCAATCTAGAATGAACCAATGGTAAGCAAGACCGTACATCAGCCTACCGTCCATGTCTTTGGACTGGGGGAGGAAACCGGAGTACCCGGAGGAAACCCCCGCAGCACGGGGAGAACATGCAAACTCCACACACACAGGATAGTCGGGACTCGGAACCCTCAGAAATGTAAATAAATGGGGGGGGGAGTTAAAAAGAATATAAATAAATACAGACAACAATAAATGAAAATAAATTTAGAATTAAAATAAACATTTTTATTGTTCTATTTTGTCATTTATTCCTTGATTTATTTTCCCATTACATTCATTTATATATCTATATATTTATATTTTAATTTCTGCGGGTTTGGTCCACCATACAGTTGAAGAGAAAATATCCTCTACAATCATACACCCCGCCCACTTCACTGTGCTCCACCCCCTTCCCTTATCTCCCTGGAAACCTCGACTTGCAGTCAGACGATCATTCCTAATAGACCCTGTAGCTGAGGAGAGGGAATTACAGGGCTAACACTTATCGCTGTGTCGATGGGTAGTAGTAAGTGAAATGTGAATAATCTCAGGTCATATATATCCTCTTCAGAACAACATTATGAATTCTTTCAAGCAATTAGTGCCTTAAAATTTAATACTTATCCAGCACAAAAAGATAGTACTTGAAAAAATATGAATATTTTATTTAATTTGACAAATATACAACAAATTCAGGAAAATAGCCCCCCCTCCCCAACACAAATCATACGCAATACACGTAAAGCATAAACACAACATAAGCGCAATCTTCTGAACGACAGTCTGAGACGCTAATCGGAGACGGTGGAGGACAGAGGAAGATGGCAGTGTCCCAGTCTGCTGTCCAACATGTCCTTCAAAAGGTTCACCTGCTTCAGCTGAGCTTCCAGGTCCTCTTTCATCTGCACAGACAATCCGTACCAGGTGTTTACATGTAGCGAATCTTTATACCACTTTCACTTCATTTTCTTCAGGAACCTCTACAAGCTTCCGCGACTCATCAGCTCCATCAGTGCACAATAAAAAGAAAACAAACTCTCGGCACGTTCCTCCTCACCTCACTGATGCTCCTTCCCAGCGGTCTGTGTTCAAAGCGGAGTTTGGAAGCGTTCACGATTATGCAGCTTTTTAGCATGTAGCTAACGGCGGGGGAAAAAAACAGCATAAACATAATCGGTTAAAAGGACGCAACGTTTCTAGACAAAAAAAAATAACTCGAGGTAAATCAAACTTCCTAAAAAGTTGTCAAGCTTCAAAAAAGGTGTGTAGTGACATAATTATGACATCATGTACAGTCAGCGAACCGACCGCTGGCGTTTAGTTAATGTTAGCGTCAGTTCGCTAAGTTAACCAGCTAGCGAACACGTTAGAGAAGTTAGCTAGCTGGTTTAAGTGCTAAAGGTGCAAGTTGAAAGAATCTAAAAAAAATTTTTTATATTGTGCTACTTTTCTAGAAGGTGTGCGTTTATTATGCAACTGTGTTTTGAATTCAATTACAAAACGCTTTCGTTCAGCGACTCACCAGTTCACGGCTTCTTTCAGCAAGAGGTAGAGGCCTCTCAGAGAGGACAAGTGGTGCGGCGTCGAGTGGAGCACGAAGCCGACAAAACGACGACAGCCGGAACATTCCAGAACGTTGTAAGTGCTGGGTGACAAAGGATGATAGAAAAAGAGAAAACAAAACCAACAACACAATTTTAAATAACGACCCGAATCCGAATCAAGGCTGCACAATGGATCGCTTTCTGAACCGCTATCGTGATGCGTCTCATAGCAATAAAGCTATAACAAACGAGCGCTCCAAGCGATCCCTAGCTAATCATCCTGACCGGATACCAGACAAACGGCACTGTTGATTTTTGCAATTAAACACAACTTTTATGTCTTACTGCTTATATATATATATATATATATATATATAAAAAAAATAAAAATAAAAATTTTGTGATGACGTCAAGTGACTCGTTGAAAATCTGCGGTGATTTAGAAAAATCGCAAGCTCCCACGAATACCGTGTTGTGTAAGTTACTTCCCGTTGATTTCTGCGATCTGTTGCTTAGCAACGGGGCTGGTCCAATTATGCAAATTTGAATGTTTTTCATCAGATCAGATTACATAGTCTTGTGTAACCAGGTATAAAGAAACATATTTTCATTCAAATAAAATACACACACCTATATCCAAATCCGACAGGAACTCGTCACCTGAAATGTGTGTGTGTGTGTGTGTGTGTGTGTGTGTGTGTTTGGTGCATCTGTTTTGGGCTGGATTTAAACGTCCATTTGGACGAGTCGTGATATTTAATGCAATCCTGACTCCAGGTAAGTGTTTCTGTTGGTGTGTGCACAGGGCTTGGGGTCCAAATAAAGCAGGAAGAGCTTTAACCACCAACACCACCAAGGCTTCAGCAGTAGGATTGTAGGATGTAGGGCACAATGAAAGTGAGATATTTTGTCCAGTGTCCAGCTACTTACCAAAATTTAAGAGGACCCTCCTTGTTCATCTCAAGCTTTCCTCTCACTCTTACATCCTTGCTGATTTCTGCAAATGAATCAATATTAATGAACACACAGCCCTGTGACCTTCTGCATAGATTATATTATGGGATATCCATGTATATTAGAGTGGACACTATACTGCTACTACATGAGCTGAATGTCTTTAATGTACTTACTGAGACAAATAATGGACTTGAGGCTCTTGACCTCCCCGCAGGCTCCTAAAGAGTCCCCCAGCACCAGGTTGCACTTGGAATGAGCGCAATGAAAAACCGAGCACTTCTCATACTCCACACTGTGCTCCGTCGAGTCCTCCATGTCCCTCAGCCGAACCGAGATCATGCTGCTCTGGCTGCTGCTGTCACACGGCTCGCAGTCGCTCAGAAAACACTTGCCCTCAGACATCTTCCTAAACCAGCCAGCTTGTGTTCCTTGCTCCTTCTCGAACCTCCGCGTTGAATCCCTTCTTCCACCTCACGCGCTATGGCTTCTACAAGGCTTCAATCCCAAACGACTCGTTCGACAAAACGTAGTGCACTATGCAGGGTGCACGCGCCGTTACTTCACACCCTGAGTAGTGCGCTCGCATAGAGTAGAGTTGAGCTGTTTGAGATTCAGCCGCAGAGCCGACTCTCCGAGACGGAAGGGGCGCCGCCCATCGTTTACACCGCGCACCAATCACAACGCGAGAAAAGATGTCCGTTATATAGCTAGGACTGTACTCGAGCGTGTTGCGTGACGTCAAGAACAAACCAGCCAATCATATGGGAGCGTGGCGGTTTTTGAATTTTTCAACAATCTGGCGCGTGCAAGCAAGCAAGCAAAGCCAGTCAGTCAGTCGAGTCGCGTTAACGGCTAAACAACCGATAAACTTGTACGATTGTTTTTGGTTCTTTTTTTAAACTGTAATTTCTTCCAGTTTGGCGTTGAAGATGGATTTAGACTCCATGAAGTATGCAGACCTGCGGCAGCTCGCTAAAAGCGTCGGTTTAAAAGCTAACATGAAGGTAAGAGACGGTTAATTTACTCGTTTAGTTAGCAACTGTAGCTAGCGTTCGTTACAGATTTCAGCTACCGCAAGAAAATATGTGCACCGTGAGAAACGTCTGGATTTTGAAGCGGGTTTGAGTCAGCCGTGTCGTATAATTAGTGTTTAGATTATTATTTACGCTAATCGGTAACAACATCCGGGTTACAACAGTGTTGGGAGGTTTGCATGATCCAAACATCCATCCCAGATGTAAAACATTCACCTGACCCAAAATACAGAAACTAGTTTTAAAATCCTAACCCAAGACTATCGGTGCAATATCATTTAATGCCATATTTAAAACTACAACACATCTTTAACAGCACAGAACTCAAATCATGCTGCATCTTTTTAAAGCCCCCCCCAAGTCCTACAATATATAAATATAAATGTAGATATTGTTATTAAGTGGACTAACTGCTTTTTTTTTCTTCTTCTTCCACCCATGTACATCATTACACATTCATACACTGGCTAGTGTTTAAAAGCAAGTATAATTAACATGAACTTTTTTTAATGTAAATCCGTTTTTCTTTTTATCTCTTTTAGAGAATTCATTCTCTCTCTGGAAGAGATACCTTGATGTTTGCGCTCTTGCGCACGCTAGTTTGGTTTCCATGGCAATGTTTTGATCCTGGTAGGGGCGTGGCTGTGCAGGTGACCTCCGCCACCCTCGAAACAATCCTTGCCACCCCATCTCTAACCATAAAGCATCTCTTTAGTTTATCACACATATGCGACTGATTAAATACAGTGATGTGTGTGTGTGTGTATTTTTCTTGCTAGAAAGAGGAGTTTTAAAAAAAACATGCATGTATTCCAAATACCCAATCCCAAAATACATATGGGCGACAAAACAATGGATAGACCTGGCAACGCTGTACGTGGTCTGTATGATGAACAGCATGGATGGGCACAGTAAACAAAACACTTGTGGCTGTAAGCAGCAATCCACGGGGGCCAAGCATCCTTTGTAACTGAACCTTCCCAACATCCACAGAACGATAAAGAGGCCAGAGATGAACATACTGCTCAGGTTTTATGACGGTTGTTCAATTCCAACATCTGGTGAAATCCGATTGGCCGATGCCGCAAAACGAATCCCGGCGTCAACGAGAATAAATCCCGCATCACGAGTCCTGGGTATGATGGGAGGGAGGAGAAAAATGATAGAAACAGATCTACTACATAAGAAATGAATAGTTTTAATACACGCTTCATGTTTAGTTTGGTGTGCACAGTAGCTTTACTTCTTGTTCCGTGTTTAAACAGAATATTATTTGATTCAAACTGGTGGATAAAGGGTGACTGAAGGATTGGTATGAAAACAATGCGTGTGTTGTAAATGAGATGCTGTACTGTGTTTATTTCTCAGGCTGATAAGCTGCTGAAGGCGCTGAAGCTGCATTTTGAACAGAAGGAGAGCTCGGAGAATGTAAGTCGGTCCCAAATGGCAATTGAAAGATAGTTTTGTGTTTTTTAAAAAATTTTATTAAGTGCGTTTATTTAAGGAGTGCAGTACGTAGGGTGTAGAAATGTATTTTTTATTTCACGGTATTTATGTAAGGATTTGAAGGGTCAGTGCCACATTTTGCACTTGCAATATTCTACATTAACAAGCCGTTCCTCGTCTTTTCACCTCCCAGGGAAACGACGTCACCTCAGATGACGTGCAGATCCCAGAGGAGGCAGCAGCCGAGCCCAAACCTGCAAACGACGCGCTGGTGACCACACGCCGCAGAAAAAACCAGCAGGCCAAGAGAAAGTACTCTGGAAACGGAGGTGGGGCTGACCCGAATCCCGAACCAGAAGAGCGCTCGGCTCAGGCGAGTGTGAGCGGATGCGGAGCGTCACGGATCGCTTCATTTGTGAAGAAAACTGGTGTGATAATTTTAAAAGCGTTTGTTTACAGGATGACGCGAAGTCGCCCGGAGAGGCGGTGGACGAGGAGGACGGCGGTAAAAGGAGCTCCAAGAGGAGGAAGGTGTTGTCTGCTAAGGACACGGCGACTCCAGCTCCTGAAGTGAAACCTGGATCTGCTGACGATAATGCCGTCACCCAGGAGAGCGGTAAAGGTGTGTGTGGCAAGACTGTCGGTTTATTTATCGTGATATGACGTCACTTGCTGAACTTGAAGTCCAGGAGACCATCCCGAGTTCCAGAGTAGGAATTTATGGGGGGGATTCTTTTATTGACGTCTAGTCAAAAGCAGCACGAGCGACTCTTTAGACGCCGTAAACCTCATTTGATTAATTTTTTTCACGCAGATGTGGTTAAGAAGACTGCCGGAAAAATCCCCCGTCACGAGGGTCTGCTGAAGAAGAAAACGGCCCTGAAGCCGACCACGCCGAGTAACGTCACGTTTCATTATTTACAGTTTATGCATTGTTGCACGCTGTCAGCGTACAGTTACTTGCTGACGTAACACGTGTCTGGTGGGGGAAAGTGCCACAGGTAACAGTATTAAAAATTCTCCAGACTTCAGGAAACTCCACGAGGCCCATTTCAGCAAGATGGAGTCCATCGATTCCTACGTGCAGAGGAGGAACAAGCAGATGGAGGTGCTCAGGAACTCGGTGAAGGACCTGAAGGTTTATTATTCTTCTTCACTTTGTGGTGGCCGCCTTCTTTTAATGCATCAGGATTGAAAAGTACTTTGTGCTGTTGTTTAATCAATACACGATTGGATTCGTTCGGCGAGAAACTAAAAACCCCTTGGTGTGGTAACAGTGATTCCGCTTTGTCACTCCAGGCCATCACTGATTATTTTCCTCTAACAGGACAACACTGAGTGTTTTTATTTCTAACTAAGCGTGGTGGTGTTTCAGGCTCAGTCAGAAAACAGTGTGAAGTCAGCGGACAGCAAGACTTGTGCTGTAAGTTCAGTTTATTCACTTTTCTAAGCTCACACTTGTTTATAATTAAAAATGTTCCTGGTCTCGAATGTTCTCCGTGTAAACGTTTGCAGAAGCCGCCGGTCAGCCGAGCCTCGCTGTTCAGCCCGGGAGTGCCGGAGAAGAAAGCGGAGAAGCGCAGGGTCACTCGGGTTCCCGCCAGCAAGCCAGCTATGAAGGACGGCGCCCCCTTCAGGCCGTCCGTCCTCTCGGCCAACAAAATCAACGTCAGGTCAGGAACATGCTGCGGGCTCGGGTACCGTGGGTGATCCCGGTGTTTATTGCGTGCTGACGTATTGATTTTATTTTTAAGGTTTTCCCAAACAACGCAGGACAACGAGCACAAGCGCTCTCTGGTGAAGACTCCGGCCCGCATGTCCTCCCTGTTTCCTCTCACTCCCACTCCGGGCAGGAAGTCTGAAATGAACTCTACCAAGAACACCGCTCCAGTCAACAAAACTCCAGGTCTGAGCAGTATGCGAAAATAAGCGCTGAATCGTCACGGATTCACGGATCGTCGTTTGAGTAACACGTCTGCTTGCTTATTTATTTATTTATTTATTTATTTATTTATTTATTTCTCTTTCTCAGGATTGACCCCGTTCCTCTTCAGCGGCGGCCCGGGCACTCCGGGGACCAACAAGAAAACCGCGTTCGATCTGAAGGCGAGCCTCTCTCGCCCGCTCACGTACAAACCCCACAAGGGTGAGCAAGGGATTTTTATACAGCAATCGGGAATGCAAAACATTCTCAGCTACTCAATATATTCCCAAAAAAATGTTCCTTAATAACAGTTGTTTTTTTTTTTTAAGTATCAGGTGCATGTGCAGAGTTGTGGCATGATGACGGTTGTTTTTGGCTCAGATTTTTATTGAATTTTTTTATTTTTCATGTCTGTAGGAAAGCTGAAGCCTTTCGGAGCGACGCAGGAAAACGCAGGACCGAACACTCCTCAGACGCTTCCTTCTCACCAGAAAAACTACAAACAGCACCAAGTGCAGACGCGGTCAGTGAGACGCCGATACTCCCCGAGTGGGGGAAACATACACTAATATAACACTAGGATTTCCTGTTTCCTTAGCAACAGGGTCAGGTGTTTGGGGTTTTTAAAATACATCAAATAAAAACATGGGTGATACACCTGTATGAGGACAAAAGATTTGTCCTAATGAGCTGTTTTCACTGGTCTCTAAGGTGTTTCTCTCTTTCTTTTTAATGGTGATTGTGTTCTATAATAAAATCTAACTTCAATTTCAAAGTCCCCCCCCCCATTAGATTGTTAGATTAGATTGTTGTACAAAATGGCTGCATTGTGTATCGTATGTTGATGGATTTACTGGATGAGATCGAGAATGTCTGTTGAGCTTATTTACGATCGGATTTCTTCACTTTAACAGAGACCAGCGGCGGGTCAAGCACGTGGAGGACAGGAAGCAGAAGAAGGAGAAGATGCTCGGTGCCAGACGTGGACTGGTGATTGCTTAATGTTCCTGCTGTGTTTTTTATTTTATTTTATATATATAAATATGAAAGGAATGTCAAACTGTACCTTTTTTTTTAAGCTTTCGTCTGTCTTATCAGTGTTTGTTTGACTTTTTCCATTTTTCTGTGTGTTCCCATAGCCTCGCTTTAAGAGAAAAGAACATTCACACCGCATGTATTTGTGTATAGACCAGTCGGGATGAGTGAATTTTGTTGTTGGAGTAAAACAATGTAGTTTAAGCTCCGCTTTTATTTACTATTAAACTAATGTTTTTTGTATGGCTGTCTTTTTTTTTTTTTATTTTATTTTCTCTTCCACCTCCCCATGTTCATGAAATTGACTACACAACAACTTTCCATCAAGCTCAGGGACACAGTTCAGCAGCATCTGTCTCTTCTCTCTCTCTCTGTGTGAGTGTGTGTGTGTGTGTGTGTGTGTGAGAGAAGTGGGTCTCGGCTGAGCTGTTCCCTCTCCACGCACATGCAAATACACTGTTGAAGCTCGACCAATCAAAGTGCTCCTTCCTGTCTAATGAAGCCTAAAACCATTGTCCCGTTACCAACCGGAGCACAGTCATCACCAGAGTTTCACTATAACCACTAAAATCGCAATTTTTTTGAATAAATTAAAGAGAGGCTGGTGTAAGATTGGCACCATGCTGTTTTTATTGCTAAATTTCATATACAGATTTCTTTTTTTTTTTAAATTGTACAAAATCAAGAGGTTTATCTTAGCATGCTTAGCGCATCGGTAGTGCATAGATTTAACCAAACATACTGTACAGTGTTCCCATCTTGTGAAAAGAAAAAAAAAATACAACATGCTGGGGAAGAAAACAATATAACTTTGTTCAAAATTGTGACAATGGCAGTCAGGGGATTAGATTCCAGTTGGGAATAACAATTTAACCCGCTCGAGGTCACGAGTCTACTGTCGTCACGTGATCCGTTTGAACGCTTGAAATAACGCACGGGTTGGATGTGAGTGAAGACCGGGTAACGGATCGGCACTGAGATTTCGCCCTTCCGCCAGGATCTGATGCGTAAAGCTAATACCGGAGGGCGTGATTGATTTATTTATTTATTTATCGTGCGCATACATTTTTGTAATTTTATTTCCATCAGCCGAGTATAGCAGCAAGCTTGTACGAAATTATTTTATTAGTGTCCACCTCCTTTAGGATCATTCCCATCATCAGGTGACGGGTTGATACAGATAATACTGCAGATCCCTCTTGACGAGATGCATTTCAAAATTTAAAAAAAGGAAAGTTACATACAGAATGGGTTATAATAAAGCACGTGAGATGAGTGTGTGTGTGTGTGTGTGTGTGTGTGTGGAAGGGGGGGGCATATAGATACACAACCTGTTTTTCTTTTTTTTTTCTTTTTTAAAACAGAGCTGAGGGAAGAATCAAACACAATCGGTCCACTCGCTTGACTTCACATTTTTGCGTTATATTTTCTCCGAGCAAAAGCTTCATTATTGCATGCAGCACAACACACGTGGTAGCCACTTCTACCATGCAGTAGCTAATTTATCCCTCCCCCTACATTCCCATATAGAAACACCGACAGGCTCACTGGATAAACGATGTTCAGTGCGTGTGAAGAGCGTACCGTAGCGTCTGAAATGAGCCGTCCGCGTCACCGTCACCTCTCTCCTATTGCTTTCCGACTGCATAATCGGGATCTGTGCGTTTTCTGCTGATGTAGTGATAGAAAATCATGCAGTGTGCATAAAGAAGTACGTTCTCAGACATTTTTCTCTCATGACGACGTTCCCGTACAACGTTTTTGGTTTTAAACGAACACGTGAGCTCAGTTTTGGCCTCCTGGAGAATCCAGTTTGCTTTAGTAATAAACCAACAGCCACTGATGGCTTAACACACACACACACACACACACACACACACACACACACACACACTCACACACACACACCAAGGCTAGAAATATGCTACAGGTCATTCCACGAAACACCATTCTGGCACTATAGAGTTCATGCATAATAAGATTATTGCTTCTAAATGACGAGGGTGCGTCCGTGCCGAAAACGTTCGGAGCACTCGCTACTCGGCAATACTGAACGGTCGCAAATGAGACGTGGAGGATGTTTTATTTCTGTAAATATCCAATTAAAATGACTGGGATATAACTGGTGCGATATAAATATAAAGGGTTGATAGATGCACCAAAAAGTAAACGTATTCCTTTACCTATTTAGTTTTGTGAAAAGTACGTTTCAGGTCATTTTGACTCGAACAGAACACACCACACAGTGGGAAGCTGAAAAGTGAGTTGCGACCGTGTCGGCGTTGCTTTTCTCGCTCTCTCTGTGGTCCCGTTCCTCCCGACGGGACGCGACAACTGACGTTCGCTACGATACCACCTGGACCAGTATACTGAGCTATAACGAGTGGTGCGATGACACAACATAGGCCACACCCCCTTTTCTTGGCACAGTGGGACTTTCGGTTCTGAATCAGTGCAGTCTGTCAGAGTAAAATTGTTACCAAAACCAGTTAAGCCTAATCGTGTGTGTAATACGATGACCTGGCAACACAGGTGGACAAATCATAAATTCATTAATAATTCAACAAAAGCTCCAGAGGTGTAGCTGTATGCTAATAACATACACTAATATTATATATTTTATTTATATATATATATATATTATATATAGCGCCACTTGATTACTTAAGTGACAAAAAACGATCGAGTATGACGCTTGGTTATGAATCGTTCTAGCAAACTTCATCGCTTTATATCGAGACTTTGCACATGACTGGGTTCGTCTGTCCGAACGCTCCGACCAAACGACGCGGCGGCGTCACGTTTTCGGCACGGCTCGAACCTCGCGTTAAAATATCGAACGTGATGCGCAGTATGGCTTGCATATTTGTCGATGGAATCCAAAAAAAAAAATAAAAATAGACTTTGCATTCCAGTCACTGAGGTATTTAACTATCTACATCGGCGCTAGACGCTAGCTGACTAAACTACACGCTGACTAAAATTGATCGTGTGTGTGTGCTACGTTAAAGCTAGCCTAGCTAACCTCTCTGACGCATCCACGACCGCGTAGGAAAGACAGTGCTACCTTAAATCCACTCTAAATTTTTTAATTCCTGTATTACTACGTTTTTTTGTTTTTTTGTTTTCCCCCACCCGCTCCTAATTTACAGCCACGAGCACTGAGGCAACCGAGTTAGCTAGTCGCTAGTCAGGTCGTCCTGTGCTAGCTAGCGAAGATTAAGAGCAATAAGTTTAAAAACGGTTGAAGGTGATTTGTCCTCTTTAGGCTCTGATTTTATCTTAAATATAAATCCAAAGACTTTTTTTTTTTATTAATAGAAAAAAAAAAACAAGGTTTAACAGGGGGTGGGGGAACTAGCTTCTTCTTTTTTACACCAAAGATGTCATATTTTTCGCTAGTAGAAGAAAACGATAAGATTAGACTAATTTCCAAAGACAAGAACGAAAAAAAAAAACCAAAACAAAATGGGTTTTCTCCAAAGCTCACTATTCTCAAAGCTACACAGTGCTAATTAGCCTAACCGTCACCTGCTCAACTATTAGCTAATACGCGTTAACGGTAATATACTTCACTACAACTACTCCGCAAGCATCGAGTCCGCTCATGCATGGCCACATATAACATTGGCACGACAGATCCCGCTACCTAACAAGCGGATGAAACTATACATCATTTAATGGAAGACATTGGTGATTTTGTTGTTTGTCGCACGAACAACTCGTCACTTGTTTGTACAATATACATGTTTATCTCGAAACAGGACGCACACTGAAATAATAATAATAATAATAATAATAATAATAATTTTAAAAAAAAGGGACGGACAACCGTATTGCACACAGCCCACGTCTGTAGACGCCATTTACCTTCAAACCGCGTGGATCCGGTTTCATGACATAGAAAGAGAGAATGAAAGTGTGTTCGATGTGATGCTCGCACTACCACTGAACAATCATTAGCTATGTTACCATCGACAAATTTTAGTATATCGCATAAAGACATTTTTAAAAATCCCCAAAATGCACATAAAACAAAACATTTTGGCCTCAATAGAAGCAGAATGAATTCCTCGATGCACATCAAAAATAAATATATATATATATATATTTTTTTTTTTAAGTCATGTGACTTTGCCTCAACAATTCACGTGATTGGATAATCGGCTCAGGAGAGCGGCGGGGAACGAGACGCACCCGGAAGTGACGATTTTGTTCTCCTGAACACGTGCTTTATTCGCACGTTTTACGCGATGTTCCGATTTTGTCGCGCAAGTTCGATTCGCAACTTGGATGGAAACATAGCTCCTGTGTTACAGTTCATACGACCTAGGTTTTCATCACTACAGTTCAAACACACACACACACACACACACACACACACACACACTTCCAAAACTTCTTGGGAGGAAAAAAAGGAAGTGGAATAAATGTAAATAAATCTGTGATTTCCATCATATGATCATAAATGGCTATGTTTACATGCAGCCCAATAATCTGTCAATAATTAGACCGAGAGCGCCGTTACAACCGAGTAAACCAACCGAGGCCAATCGGAATGACATTTCTATCCAAATTCAGGGTAAAACTGATAAAACCTACATTTCTTGTGCAGTTATCCATAAAAACTGAAGGCATTGTACCGCATTTTATTGGTGATATTCCTCTTATTGTTCTTATTATTTTTCAACAACCAGAGCTCCTGAATCTCGGGGCAAATACGAGACGCCGAGCGACGTCTAGCAGTCGCACTCAGACCGTGTTTTTCTCCGCACTGTCACGGTTTATAAACGGAATGATCCGGACTAATTCCTTCGGACTGGGGAAAATCTTCGCGCGTGAACGCGGGCCATCGACCCACACTCAAATCGAGCGGGTTCGAAGTCCATCGCCGCAACGAGCCGGTGCGTAAAATATCCGACACGCAAACGATGACCTTCCTTAGACGTAATCCCAAAGCTTCTAGGATTATAACCCAGACTATACATCCCTCCTAAATTCTGTAAGCTTTGAGGAAAACGTCCAGAGATTTACGTTTTTCAACACGGTACGACTTCGTATGTAACGTGAATGATTTTATCTAGGTAAAGCTTCTCCGTGACTATGTGTAATGTTATAAGCAATATACAAATGAAACAATATGACTTGAATACCACGTCAGCGAGCACGATCAGGATGCGTTTAAACATATAGCTGACCGGATATAGTTGTTTTGGAGGGGTGGGGTGGGGGAGGGAATAGTGAAGTAAACAATTCAGCATTCTCCTGGGATGAAAAAGAGGGAAAAACAACTAAATTAAAACTTGAGAGGAAATAAAAGTGGCCTGGACTCCACCGATGATGTCATCCTTCTGGATGGATGGTGCGTGAAATGCTACCCGGGCATGATGTTTAGCAGATCTGAAGGAAGCGAGCGTAAGACAGGCTTCGGCATGCTGCTGACCCACTTCTCATCTGCACAGTAATAATACACACTGAAACCAAACCAAACCGAGTGATTAAAATCAGACCACAGGTCGTTCCGTCCCGAAACTCACCTGTCGGCGCTTTCCCTGTAGTCTCACACTCACGCATGTCGAACTCTTCGTCTTACCAGGCGGCAGGACGACTTCTAGAGACACAACAGTTTGTTTAAAAAAAACAAAAAACAGACACACGTACACACCAATGCTCTTCCAAACAGGGCTGGTCAGTTCCGGATTGTGATTGGCCAGAAGGTGCTGATTCGTTTTCTATAACCACAGCTCTGACAGTAGCTCAGGTTTATGTTAATGCGCTCGTTCTAACGTGTTATCGTGTTTTTCCATACCAACACCTCGTTCACGGGGACTTGCACTAGGGTATAATTGTTGAAATGTCGGAGCTCTGACACGGGGAAGTGTACAGGACAAAGGAAGACTTTACGCGGCTGGTGACGGAACGACCGCTTGTAGCCGCTATAGCGTACGCGTGAGCAGGCACTAACGTCTCGCAGATGTTCTACTACAATGTGGTGGCGTTTAACAGATTAAATGAAAAGAAAAAAAAAAAAATAGGCTGTACCAATTTTCAAACGACCACATTAGGAGAACATGGAGTAAACGGAGGTTTACCATCAAACTGGAAGTCATGTGGATGATAATACAGGTGGACTTTAAACCTAAAATTGGAAACACAGACCATCACGGCTATTCCGTAGCTCAACCGTGTCGTGTTCAAGCATGAAGATAATTTACAGAAACGATTTCGGCTTGAGCTAGACCGTGCGAAAGCGATAAAACCTAATGAACGTGTCCTGGCTGCTGTACTACCTGCAGGGTGGAGGAAACCTTGTGTGAGTGAATATGATTTTTCTCTTTAAGGAGCTTACATTCCTTCAGTCTCATCAGGGCTGTGGGTTCGAACTCCATCACCGTCTGGAAGAATTTGAGGGATGTATTAAAAGGTTTTGTGCTGATGATCACAAGGTTGTGGGTTTAAATCCCAGACCCTTAAACCTTGTCACGTGACCAGAGGCTTTATTTAGCAAAACAATTCCTCCGTTGCGTTCTTTGCGGATTAGTAAAGTATTTACTGAAATGAGAAATCAGAAGTGACGTAGTCTGTACTGCAGGAATGTGTCGGTATTTGAGACAAAATAATCACAAGGTTTAATTACCGTGTAAAATAATGAGCGGGTTATTACAGGGTGTAATTAACCCACAGTGTTTATACGCGTCCAGCTGGTAAACAAAGAGCATGCAGTATGTGTGGAAATAAAACGGATAAAAGCATCATACCGCGTCTCTTCTTGACTAGTTTTTCAGTGTGATGATAAAGGACATGGGTTAAACTCCATCTCCGCGCGGTTTGTGGCCAGGTTTGTCCGCTTTATCCAGGCCCGTTGTCCATCGCCGACAGAGACAAGCTACGCCATTTCAGCTCCTGATAGTTACTAAATTCCACTTCCGGGATGACCTTCATCGTAACGTCATGACGCTGCCGCTCGCTGATTGGACAAGCGTTCCATCAGTCGGTCGTTAAGACCTGCCCCTTCGGATCCAGGCTAGACGAAGCCACGCCCGCATTCCGTTATATCCATAAGGTGAACGTCTTACAGAGGCGAGTCTTATAAAGTGGTGCAGGGATGACGTCATTTTGTACGGGAACCCGGAAGTTAGCACCACACTGGTTCCCTCGAGAAAAACCTAATAGGATTTTCCCACAGGCTTTTGGATTATCGCAAAAATCAAAAATAAAAAAGCTCTGTGATCAACAAAAGTTTACAATATTAACACGTTTTGTCCATTAAGATAATTTTAACAAATGAACACAACTTTTATGAAGTTTGAAGCCTAAATACAATCGGCAGAAATAAAAAGCTAACCCTACACTGTAAACGAACTACACCCCGGTCGCTCGACTTCAACGTCACCATCACCAAGCTTCCAACAACTTTTCCAAACTTGATTTAAAAACATTTTCTCCATAATACGGATTTACTCTGTGGATGAATGTTCATCCACATTTTTTTTTGGGGGGGGGGTTGTGCACAGCAAACCCGAAACAGTTTATCTGGTTTATCAAAGATTTTTTTTTCCTGTTTCTCGTGATGACGTTTAATGTCCCCGACAACGTCCTATTTAGCAACTTGTTAGCAACCTCCTTTTTCAGTACACGTAAAAGCTTCTTCTTCTTCTTTTTTTTTAAAATCCTGAGTAGGGTATTACTGGTGTATTTTATGTCATAGAATAAAACATGAAAATATTTTGAGCTCGTGTTCACCACAGACCTTATTTCAGGCTTTTAACTAAAATACAATAAAAAAAAATAAATTGAAAAACCATTGACTTCGAGACGATGGAACGGGAAGGACTAAAATGCTAACTCGTTTAAGGGTTTCAGCATTACAAAGAGACATCATCCCTGCACCACTCTATTTCAAAACAAAACAAAACAATACAAAGGAAAATGTTTTATTTATCGGTTTGATAGAAGCATATTTTTGGTTATTTTATCTTTAAGGCGATCTTAAATTGAAATAGGTGATATAGTAATAGTCACAAAAAATAAATTAATAAAAAATCCATTGTTGGAGCTATTTTCAAGTTTATTATTATTATTATTATGATGATTATTATTAATAATAATAATAATAAGTATTATTATTTCATACACATGATACTTTCAAAGTGCTGTACAATTCAAGTAGTAAAAATTCTAATTAAGTGATAAAATAATAATAAAAAGTGGATAAGATAAAAGATAAATAATACAAAAATAATTGTAAGGAGATTTAAAAAGTACACCTGTGTTGAATAAAATAAGAGAAATAGATAGATAGATAGATAGATAGATAGATAGATAGATAGATAGATAGATAGATAGATAGATAGATAGATAGATAATTGGGGTATAATGGGGTCCTGGGGTAATTTCCTATTTTACACCTGCATCCTCTGTGGTGGAACGTCGGACAGCGTGGCGTGGGGACGTAATGATGCTTGCGTTAATCGATCTATGTTCTATAACATGTTAAACGCGAACATGAAAGGAGTATTCTAAAAGTGACTCATGTAAACACTTTAATCAGAATATTGTCTTATTCAGAATAAGGTCAATAATTAGATTACCGCTGTCCGTGTAAACGTAGTCACTGAGAAGATGTATTACAAACTGGTCCGATCCGGACAGGGCTAAACAAAACCGAAACAAAAACTGATTTTCTTTGATTTTTATTTATGGTGTGTTCTGCGCCTTTAAGACACGCACGCCCCCGCCTCTCCTTCCTCCTCCCTCGTGCACGCGCCTTCCGCCAGCCTCCCCTCCCCTCCCGTGTTGTTCTGCCTCACCATGAACATCAACATGAACGTGTTCAGCACCAAATATCCGCTTAGCGACTTTAATTAACAAAACAGCAGCAGCGAAACCACACTAGGAATAAAGTCTAATATTTCGGTAAGACTTATGCTGCATCTTTTTTTGTTTCATTAACTGTTGAAAGGTGAAGTTGAAAACGCGCGGACGTTAGGCCTCGGTTCTTTGCAGCTCCTGTCCTGGGTGAAAAATTTATTTAAAAAAAAAAATGAAAAGGATCTCAGTCACACAACAAGTGCACGCTGCACACTTTTATTCTAATCGTGCTGAATTCACTTCCGCGTCAGAAAGTTGGCATCAGTCCTGCACTGACGCTCTGCATGCTAACAGCGCTAATCATGCTAACAACAACAACAACAACCTTTCTCCATTTTCAAAGGATTTAAAGAGTCCGTTCGGACCTTCCACGTGTTGCAGGAGCCAAAAACTGTAAATATACCGTAGATGTGCACGAGACAAGGGCGTGCCCTCGGTCTTGCACACTTGTACAGAGTTAGCCACTTAGCCAGCTAGTAGTGTTTAGCATTGACATGTTTAGGAAGTTCATGATTTAGATGGAGTATTATATCTCTATGGAAATAATCGCCTAAATGACGTAGGTATCGCGGTTTGCACTACGCACGAGACCGGGGGCAGACCACGGTTTATTGTTTGCAGTAGTTGTATCTTCATCCTCAGCAGAAGAACAACATGTCAGCAGGTTTGTTTTGGTGAACAGCAGCACAGCATGTTCAGGTTCTCTGCAAGTCCTGCTGTCTGAGGAAACATAAACGTTCAGGAGAAGTTCATTCCCGGGCTCTGCGTGCTCCAAGAGTCGCCTGATGACGTCATAGTCCGAATTTGAATATTCATTCGAATCATTATTGCATGTCCAAACATGTTATCTGACAAAGGAAGGATTTCTGAAGATGTCCAAGCCCTGTTTGCAGGCATTCACACACACACACACACACACACACATATATATACATATAGTATTAAACATAGTGTTTGAGCATTTTTTTGGGGGGGGATTGATTAATTACAACATTCGGGGATAGCAAGTCAAGTCATACCGACTTGCTGTCCTCGAACGTTTTAATTAATCAAAGCGATGCGACTCGGTGTTAATATGCGCCTTATTTTTGCTCTGCGTCAGTGTTATGAAGCATACAGTCGGTCTGCATTCTGGAAAAAAAAGAAAAGAAAAACACACTGCCTCATACTCCTCTACTCTGCGCACTTTGCTTCTCTAGAACACAATCATAAATCTTGCATGGTAGCACTACTCGTATTGTTCTCCGCTTGATACATCACTGCACTTGTATTTCCTCGTTTGTAAGCTCCGGATAAAAGCGTCCGCTAAACGAATAAACGTAAACGAAAAGGGAAACGTTGCCCGAGATACGCTCGGACGTGTAAACGTGTGATGGAATTTACCGCGGTAATAAAGTGCGCCAGGTGCTCTTTTTATCCCCAAGATTAGGTCTCTAACATGAGTCAGACGTTTGAATGATTCCTGCCAATGTTCATTAAGCTCCGCCCCCAGGATCTCCAGTGGCCCATAGAATGTCTATAAAATGACTGACAAGAGATGCATCCGAACACAGACGAGCATTACTGACCGGAAGTCAGTTTTCCAAACGTGTTTTCTCAGCAGCTTTATAAACTTTTGCTGAGGCCATGACTTAATCGATTGTTGTTTTTTTTAATCATGTCCTACATATCTTTTAGCTTACTTGTATGAGCAAGGAATAATAATAATAATAAAAAAAGAGTAGTGCACTTTTAATGAAGTTTAATTGCTTTCTTGTAATTGTTTAAAAAATGATTGTGGACTTGTTGGTTTGATGTTATGTGCTGATGATGTGCTTCATCTTGGACCAGCTCGCACCTGAGAGAGAGAGAGAGAGAGAGAGCGAGCGAGAAGGTTGGAGTGTGTGGAATGGCAGGAGGAAGAAGAGGAGCGAGCCGGACGACGTACTGTCGTTCTCCGCTGGGCAACGAGGCAGGATCCCTCAACAACAGCAACCACTCCACCAGCTCACCTGTGACAGGTGTGAGGTCACGGACGAGGTGAGATCCGTGTGTGTGATCGTCTAGTGTCACATCCGCAAGCTATATGTTTTCACGTAATGTTAAATGTCAAACTTTTTAGCATGGCTCATGATTTTATAAAAACGTTGTATAAAAATGGTGTGTGTGTGTGTGTTTTGGTCAGCAGGAACAGTTCGGGACCGGGGATCGCCAGCCCCCCTCTCGCTACACAGACGGTGGTCCCTTTGAAGCACTGTAAGATCCCCGAGCTCTCTGTAGACCGCAACGTGATGTTCGAGCTTCACCTCCTCTTTTGCCACCTCATCGCACTCTTCGTGCACTACGTCAACATCTACAAGACGGTGTGGTGGTACCCGCCCTCACACCCGCCCTCACACACATCGCTGGTGAGTCTCTCGACCCTCAGGGAAAGGGCTGTGGCCTTTGGTCCTGTAAGTCACACTGAAGGAGGAGGCACGGCCTCGGAGCTTGCCAGTCTCTTAGGCGGAGGAGGCGTGGCCTTGGCGCTTTCCAGTTTTTTTTGAAGGAGGAGGCGTGGCCTCAGCGCTTGTCAGTCTCAATGAAGGAGGAGGCGTGGTCTTGTGCTTGTCAGTCTCAGTGATGGAAGAGGCGTGGCCACGGTGCTTGTGAGTCTCAGTGAAGTAGGAGGCATGGTCTCGGTGCTTTCCAGTCTCTATAAAGGAGGAGGTGTGGCCTCAGTGCTTGTAAGAGACAGTGAAGGAGGAGGTGTGGCCTCTGTTCATCAGTCCTAGTGAATGAAGAGGAGTGGCCTCGGTGCTTGTCAGTTCTAGTGAAGGAGGCGTGGCCTCTTTGCTTGTCCCACTCAGTAAAGGAGCAACACTTCTGTGCTGTCAGTCTTGTAATGGAGGTGCTATATTGCCTCATCAGCTGGCAGAAGAGTCGCTAACACTAACTATATATTTTTTTTTTCCTTCCACAGAACTTCCATCTGATCGACTATAACATGCTGGTGTTCACCGTCATCGTGTTGTCACGCCGGCTCATCGCAGCCATCGTTAAAGAGGTAATGAACAGCTCATAAAGTATTCAAAACAGCAGCATCGATAATGAGAGCCGTGTCTGTTTATAGCACATTTATAGCGTCTCATCTTCATTTCTTTTTTTAAACAGCAGCTCGGCAAATCGAGCTGCGAGTTCTCAAGTTACTAACAAACGAGGGACATTCTCTTTCTCTTTATTTTCCCTTCTCACTCAAATCCTGTCTCTCTCTTTCATGCTCCCTCACTCTCTCTCTCTCTCTCTCCCTCTCTCTCTCTCTCTCTCTCTCTCTCTCTCTCTCTCTCTGCAGGCATCTCAGAGCAGGAAGTTTCCTCACTCTGTCTTCCTGGTGACGGCTCGCTTTGCCGTTTTGACGCTCACCGGCTGGATTTTGTGTCGTTCGCTCATCCACCTCTTCAGGGCGTACTCCGTGCTCAGCCTCCTGTTCCTCTGCTACCCGTGAGTCCTCGTACTGTTCATCCTGTTATTACACAACTATTACACGGCTAGTACATCAACACACACACAGGGGCTTGTGCTCCTTAAAAAGACAAAAAAAACCAGAACTCAGACTGTGGTATTATTATAAGTGATCTAACCCAGTGGTGCCTCTCTCTGTCTCTCTCTCTCTCTGTCTCTCTCTCTCTCTCTCTCTGTCTCTCTCTGTCTCTCTCTCTCTGTCTCTCTCTCTCTCGGTCTCTTTCTTTCTTTCTCTTCTCCAGTTTTGGGATGTATATCCCTATCCTCAGACCGAGCAGTGACGTCCGTCTCTCCCCCATCGCCTCTGTCGGCTCCAGAGACATGGGGGCTGGCGTGGGCTTGTCCGCGGGGCGGGACTACCTCTCTGTGCTGAAGGAGACGTGGAAGCAGCACACGAGCCAGCTGTACGGCATCCAGCCCATGCCCACGCACGCCTGCTGCCTCTCACCCGACCTCATCCGCAAAGAGGTCGAGTTCCTCAAGATGGACTTCAACAAGAGGATGAAGGAGGTGCTGGTCAGCTCCATGCTCAGCGCGTATTACGTCGCCTTCATTCCTGTCTGGTTCGTCAAGGTGCGAGTGCTGGGTTTTACACAGTACTGGATGAAAGTTTCAGTATGTCCAGTGACTTACAGAGAGAATTGTCTGCAGATTTAATACACCACATACAGATTACAGGAAATTTTTTTCTCAAAGACCTGTAAATCATCGAGAAATGCCTACTTAGCTACCTAGATAGAAGACACTTTTGTGTACTGAGGGATGGATGGATGGATGGATGGATGGATGGGTGCTTGGTGGATAGTTACTTAGGTGAATGGTTGGATAGGTAGAGTAGAGGGGTAGACATTTATTGGATAGATAGAAATACACTTGGGTTGATTGTTGGAAAATTATTTGAATACTTTGGTGGATGAATAAGAAGTTACATGGGTAGATGGTTACTTGGACAGACGGATAGATGGATAGACTGATTAGTGAATACTTGTTTTAAAGAATGGGTGGATGGAGTTTTACTTGTAGATAAGTGCATGGATAGATGGCTATATGTTTGGGTGGATAAGTGGTCGGATGTTTACTTGAGTGGATGGATGGATGGCTGTTTGGGTAGATATGTGGAAGGATGGATGGATATATACTTGGATAGATAAGTGGAGGGATGGATGGATATATACTTGGATAGATATGTGGAAGGATGGATGGATATATACTTGGATAGATAAGTGGAAGGATGGATGGATATATACTTGGATAGATATGTGGAAGGATGGATGGATATATACTTGGATAGATAAGTGGAAGGATGGATGGATGTGTACTTGGATAGATATGTGGAAGGATGGATGGATATATACTTGGATAGATATGTGGAAGGATGGATGAATATATACTTGGATAGATATGTGGAAGGATGGATGGATATATACTTGGATAGATATGTGGAAGGATGGATGGATATATACTTGGATAGATAAGTGGAAGGATGGATGGATATATACTTGGATAGATAAGTGGAAGGATGGATGGATGTGTACTTGGATAGATATGTGGAAGGATGGATGGCTGTTTGGATGGGTGGATGAAGAGCTACTTATGTAAATGGATGGATGGATGGATGCATGCATGCATGCATAAATCAATAGGACTGATGGATGGATGGATGGTTGCTTGGATAGATATGCAGATAGTTCCATAAATGGATGGGTGGACAAAGAGTTACTTGGGTAGATGAATGGATGGGTAGATGCGTAAACCAGTAGGACTGATTGATGGATGGCTGGAAGGATGGGTAAATGGATGGATGGTTACGTGGGTAAGTGGAAGGATGGATGGATGATTGGATAGGTTGATGAAGAGTTGCTTAGGTAGATGAATGGATGGATGGATGCATAAATCATTAGGACTGATGGGTGGATGGCTGGAAGGATGGATGGAAAGTTACTCAAGTAGATAATTGTATCGATGGTTAGAGGTTCCCGTCACCGCTATGATTTACCATTCTGTCTCCATTGGCTGTGTGTGTATTTTGTAGAGCACTCAGTACGTGGATAAGCGCTGGTCGTGCGAGCTCTTCATCCTCGTGTTCGTGAGCACGTCGGTGATCCTGATGCGCCACCTGCTGCCCCCCCGCTACTGCGACCTGCTGCACAAAGCCGCCGCTCACCTGGGCTGCTGGCACAAGGTGGACCCCTCGCTGTGCTCCAACGTCCTGCAGCACACGTACGTCTCAGTCAGGGCTCACACAGGGGTCAGGATGTAGGCACGGGTCAGTCTCTGGATGAGCAGGATCTCAGACCGTGTCCTCAGCAGCAACGTTGTGCTGGATCTATATCGTGATGTATCGTTAAAACCGATTATCGGAAACGTACGCGACTGTTTTTTGTCCTGTTCTCGTATGCTTTCAGGTGGACAGAAGAGTTCATGTGGCCACAGGGGGTGTTGGTGAAACACAATAAAAACGTGTATAAGGCCATGGGCCATTACAACGTAGCAGTGCCTTCAGACGTCTCGCATTATCGCTTCTACGTAAGTCTTCACACACACGCCAGGTTCGTCTTAGTTTTTACATTTCCGGTTTCTTTAAAAACGCTCCACTCTTTCGGTCTTCCTCTCTTTCTCTCTCTCTCTCTCTCTCTCTCCTACAGTTTTTCTTCAACAGGCCTCTTCGAATATTAAACATCCTCATCATCCTGGAAGGAGCCATGATATTCTATCAGCTCTACTCGCTGATGTGTTCGGAAAAGTGGTACCAGACGATATCGTTAGCGCTGATCCTCTTCAGTAACTACTACTCCTTCTTCAAGCTGCTCAGAGACAGAATCGTGTTGGGAAAAGCGTACTCGTACTCCACCTCGTCAGACCACAAAGTCAGCTAGACGCTCGTACCCGAGCTCCCGTCCCGCCAGCGGCCGAGAACAGAAGCATGCCCCAGAGCTTTTTATTTTTTCTATAGCTTTTTTGTTTTGTTTGTTGTTGTCACTCTGTTAATGTTCTGACCTGCCATGGAATAAAAAAAGAAAATATTTTTGTATTCCTTCACTCGTCTGGACCTCTGATTCTTCCGCTGTTTCGATAACGAATAACATTGAACCGATTCTAATAGCAGTCTGAATCACACACACACGCAATACTGACCTCCAGTGCCATGTACTTCTCAGTAGCACAGTTGGGTGCAAAAGTTTGCACGCCCTTACGACGTGTACGGTGCACGTTTAGAAGAAATGAATGAGTTCTGAAGTTTGCGTCCCCCTTTTTTGGCATGTAATATACAGTCTAATAACTCGCGTGTTCAAAAAATGTTCTTTTACAAACATATTTAATTTTTTCATAATATTTTACTTCGATTTCGGCGTTCTGTTCTTACATTATTTTGTGTGTATTTTTGTAGATAAACGATAAAATATAAGGAACTTCTTATATAAGGAAACTATCAAGCATGACAATCTGCATAGAGAACAGAACTGTTGGTAGCTTTTACTCTAGAGAACATCTGATTTATATGAATTATTTTTTAAGGGAAAAAAAAAAAACACTCGGTTAATAGCATAGGGACACGGTGGCTTAGTGCGTTTGCCTCGCACCTCCAGGGTTGGGGGTTTGAATCCCTCTGGGGTTTCCTCCGGGTACACCGGTTTCCTCCTCCAGTCCAAAGACACGCATCGTAAGCCGATTGGCATTTCCAAATTGTCCGTAGCGTGTGAATGTGTGTGCGATTGTGCCCTGCGTTGACTTGCCCCCCCCCCCCCCCCCCATCGTGTCCCCCACCTCGTACCCCGAGTCCCCTTGAATACGCTCCAGTCTCCCTGTGACCCTGTGTAGGATAAGCGCTACAGAAAAATTCTATAGTGACTCTACACTAAAGTATTTTTTAGTTAGATTACATGGAGGGTCCGCCCATACAAGTCCCTGTCACTGATCGGTTACCATAGAAACGATAAAGCACTAGGAGTGCGTTAACATAAACCCGTGTTGTTTATTTAGTCCGGTTGCACAAGGCTCTCGACACTAATGCTTCCGATCAAATTTAGTATCTCGCCTCGTAAGAACAGAAGGGTGAGACTGCGCGTGGGGATCGAAGATGCGCGTGACCCGGAGACAAATGGGCTGCGGTCCCTTTAAGAGCGAAAGCGCGCTCCCGCCCGTGACCTTTCCTGTATTGTTGCTCTCGGCGAGATCGAGTGAGGAGCTGCGGAGGAGCAAAACCGGTCCGTGTAGGGATTGTTTTTGTTTACTGCGTTTCCTGAAAGGAGCTCAGAGCTCTGACATGGAGCAGAGTGATGCGCTGATCGCAGTGTTTCGATGAGAGGGTGAGTGAAGCCATTCGTGCGGTGTATTAGGCGCAAATCCCGCAAATCCCTTTCTCCATGTTGGTAAAAAAGAAAAAGGGATGGACGATAAGAAAAGAAAAGAAATAAGAAAATCAGTCTGAGCGTGCACGTGAAGTATGGCTTATCTATAATATGAGTCTATATTATAAGATATATATATACACACACACACATACATATATGTGTATTTGTATAACATAGTGCTTGTGTAAATAAGAGTACAGCATGGTGGTCTTATTTGGCTAATCCTGATAATAGTCGAACCCATTTTGAGTGAACCTGCCTGTGTATTCAGTAGATGATTTACTGCTCCATCTCCCTTATTTTATACCCCACTAATCAGACCTCGATATAACAAGACAGATCCTCAGAAAGTCCAAATGCACCTGATGGCAGGTGTACGGAAGACCCTGTGACGACGGATCGAGTTATCATACAGACACCACGTCCAGTTACCGTCTAAATATCCACCCGGTGCCTCAGCTTTTCTCCTCTCACACCTGCTGTATCCTCAGGAGGAGGGGAATCCGGTGTGTCAGAGACTACTCCGTTTCTGACGGATGGATATCAGACACTCTATAGTCCCGCGGAGACCTGAAGCGTCTAAAAATACCGCCCTTTGAGCCCCTGTGATTAGAGCCGGGCTTTAAGAGGAGGGCGACGAGGCGCAGGACGAGTTCGAGCGTGCCCTTCGAGCAAGTAAACAAGCCTTGGTAAACAGACTCGAGTCAGCTTTCCATCGTTCGGCCTTTCCGCTGATGAGATATGGGTGTGAGCGGACGATATTTTAACAGCTTGTGTTAGGCCGGGCTGAGATCTGCTGAAAATGTCAAAATGGCAATCATGTGCAGATCGATCTATAGCAATCAATAGCAGTCTCTCTGAGAAGCGCTCGGCCCAGTCTGGGTGAGCGTAATGTTCTATAGGAGATGTTACGCGTTCTGTCTTGCGCGGTGAAGAACAAAATACGCAATATTTTCATTTGACCGTCTTATATTTGCTTCTTCAGTTTCTCCAAATCTAGTCTGTTTAATCTGTCTAATCTGATTATATTAAAAAAAAAATAATAATAAAAATTACAGTCCATAGTTACAAAATGTTGGAGGTGTGGCCTAGCAAAGGGGAGGAGTCACAACCAAATGGACTGCATCTGGTTGCCTAAGATGGCCGCACTGTTTAGCGACACCGTGAAGCGTACAGTAGGTCATGTTTATAGATTGTAGTAACGCACACTGTGTCCTAAACCGTATCAGAACGAACTGGACTTGTTCGAGTTGCGGATATTTATGGAAAAGGTTTTGGGTGTGATGCATTTCTATCTCTTGTTACCTGTATTAACATTGTCGCTCCAGTGAACAAACAAAAAAAAAAAAAGTGAAGAAGCAAACATGAGACACAAAAACGTGACTCGGTTGATCGACTGCGTTTGGGGTAGAGGGGTAGACAATTTTATCGCGCATGGAAACATTCTTTTAATTGACTGTCCTGTATGTTGTAACATGGGACATTTTTATATTCAAGTCAGTTCGAAAGTAATAAAATAAACGACCGATGGAATGGTACAGCCGATAAAATCTCTTTTTGAGACCAGCCGTTTTTTAATTCTCAAATGATTTTTGATTGATTGATTGATTGATTGATTGATTGATTGTTCAGTAGAGATGTCGAACAAAGTACAGGCATATTTTAGCACTGTCCTACTTGTAGATTAAAATGAGCTTCTGACTAAGAGAGGGTTCGTTTAGTCTAACTTAGCCGCTGCTGTTTTGTCTCCAAGGGACGCAGTTCGAAGACATCCCGTCTACAATCGTCTCTCAGCCGGCCAGACAGAAAAGAAAAGGAAAAAAAAACAGCCTGAAAAATGGAGGACAAGAGGAAGAAGAGGAGTCCCAAAGTGTCTCTTCCCCAACCACCACCTCCTCCGGTGAACCCGCGCAAACTCCCCGTCCTCCCGGCCAGCAAGAGCGCCAGCTTCTCCCTGGGTCTCCCCCAACCGCCGTCGCCTAAACCCCGGGGCAAGTACAAGAGGTCTGTGGGAGCCATGGGGACGGCCAAAGAAGTGCTCACTGTACCCGTGCTCCCTCCCAAGGCCACCAGGTTTGTACGAGAACCGCTAAGTCCGCCGTCACGGGACGTTTCTTTATCAGTGAGAAAAATGGAAATCTTCATGAGACTGATCTCTTCATCTGAATAACAAAATATTCACACAAATTGCGTTGAAATGCACGTACTTCGTGTATTCTCACGTATTTTCCTGCACGCTGTTGACTCAGTTAGTGTTCATGTATGCAATATGAATCATTTTCATGCAAAAAGAAACATGTTTTTGGAGCTAAATACCGTATTCTTTATGAAGAAAAACAGTAAAGAAATATCACTTGACACTTTTTGACTGTGGCCTTAATGCCGGTCGCTATGGCGATTGTGGTCATGACAGATCCACGTTATTATTTAAAAACGAGTATGAACAAACGCTAAAATAATCGTCAGTAACGATCACAGCCATTTTAAACTCGGATCTAAAATGAAATTTACTAAGAAAAGGCTGTTTCGAGCTTCTGTGACGTTGATTGTAGGTGTCTGGAGCTCTGTGTCTGGCATGAGGGATTGCATCGTTCGGGTTTCGTAGCAGAGATGTGATTAATGTCTGTCACTGATGAGAATGGTTTTACAGCTCTGTACATAAACTGCTCCGAGGAGAGAAGAAGGTCATTGCACTTTGTGTGTAGAATTTCTTTTCACCACTGACTCTGATCCTGTCATTAAACTGCGATTTCTCACTGTGATTTGCGGGCTATGGTGGAGACAGCCGGCCTCACAGAGAGAAACCCCGAGCGCCTCAGCCGGCCGGCCCCAGCCGGGTCGCCCAGTCCTCGTCTCCTCTACAGCACTCGTTTCTCACTGACGTCTCGGACGTGAGAGAGATGGAGGGAGGACTGCTCAACCTGCTCAACGACTTCCACTCAGGAAAACTGCAGGCCTTCGGTGACACGCACTCTCTCTCTCACACACACACTGTTCACTCAGGATGCACATTTGCATGTGTGTGAAGGTGTGTAGGTGACTCTCTCTCGCTCTCTCTCTCTCTCTCTCTCTCCTCAGGTAAGGTGTGTTCATTTGAGCAGCTCGAGCACATCCGGGAGATGCAGGAGAAACTGGCTCGCCTTCACTTCAGCCTGGACAGCCATGTGGAGGAGCTCTCTGAGGACCAGAGGAAAAGCGCTTCAGACCGCAACCTGGAGCACCTGCTCTCGAACGTAACACACACACACACACACACACACACACCTGTAACAGTGCGCTCACGTGAACTAAATTCTTCCTCTAACGACCACTTTTGCATACATTTACATACAGTCAACTCAGCATGAGTGTGCACAGACGTCTTAAGCAAAACTGGACAAAAATGAAACACACACCATTTTCACTAAGCCTTGGGTTGGTGTCTAAGGCTTTTTTTTTTTTTTTTTTCTTTTTTTTTTTAAAGCTTTCTTCAGTTTTTAATAAATAATAATCGCAAACTTGATTTATTTAGCGCCATTCATACATTTAAAATGCAGCCCGCGTTGCTTTACAGTGGGAAGTAAAAAAAAGAAGAAAAAAAAAAACGAACAAAGAAATCTGTCAAAAATATAATAAAAGACAAATAACAATAATGTAATAAACAATAGCAGTGACAGAAAAAATAGTAACTATTTAAAATATGATATATAATAATAATAATAATAGATTTTCGTTTTATTACTGCCAATAAAAGTAACAGAAGTTAGAAAAGCTAGGGAAGTGCCTAACATGGCAGCTCCTAGCTCCTTTAGCCATGTTTAAAGTGCACGATGAAATGATCACGCACTGCCTCGGGTGTTGTTTGGCGCAGTATTATTGTGGAGATGAATTTGGCTTTCTGTGTTGAGTGTTAACGTTGAGTGTGTGATGAGTAATAACTCTTGTAAATGTAAGAAAGGTGTGAAAAGCCTCTCTGGTTTATCAAAGCCACAGATAACAGGGATGCTCGGCCACTAGGGTAACATTTCTGCCTTTTTATTTCAGCGCACACACACACACACACACACACACACACTGTTATTAGCACTCAGGACGCTTTATTGTGAATTCATTTTCCCCATCACTTAAATTCATCTACTCATTTCCTCTTTAACCTTTAGTCTAAGCTCATTAAGCAATCCCCCCCCCCCCCCCCCTTTCTCTCCACAGCTGGAAGAGCTCAGCAGCTCCATGTATCCTTTCTGCAAACTTAATCACAGCGGTGTTCACCACATTGGTTTTATGTCGGTCTAAATGCTTCCCGATGCCTTAACGGATATGAGCCGGATCCCTACCGGGCGATCTGACCCTCCTCCAAGACTTTCCATCCTTTGCCAGAGCCTAAAATATTAAGTATTTTACATCAGCACCATGAAATATGCTCCAGAGATGTTGTTTATGGAGTCGCTTTTGTGCCAAAAACATTCATCCGCAAGCAAAATATTAACTGCCACAATCTAATATTCGCTGTTATGCGAATTATAGGAATAATAATAAGAAGAAGAAGAGGAATTTAATGTATAGTCAGTTATTTTGGTGCTGGAGGCGGAGCTTTCAGACTTTCCAACAGGACACACCTCAGGTGTTCTGATTGGCTGTATGTTAGTGGAACTATTGAAGGTGGAATTTCTCCGCTAAGCCGATATTTTATTAAAACTGCCAGAGTTTACAATAAGCACGGGATGTTTATTTTTTTACATAATTTTTGAGAAAATGACTCGCATCCGTTTATTTTATTTCTGTTTTGTTTGTGAATTGCATGCTTTTTTTTTTGTTTTTCATGACGTTTTTTACAAATGTGAATATACTCGTCCCAGATTCTGATGCTTAATGCGCACGCACTTTGAACGCCGTTACTCACGGAGGTCGAGATCTTCTCACTGGAGTGAAAACGGTTTTGTTTAAATCGGTTAGTGCCAAGCAAACAAGATAAGCATGAAAGATGGCCGACGCGCTGTGCTGGTTATTTGTAATGTCGATTAAATAGAGGTTCTCTGCGGGACTTGCCGTGTCGTACAGAAGTTTTTAAGTGTACATTTCATTTAATTCTTAGAATTTGTATTTGCAGTGTGCGTTGTTGGTATTTTGCCTGTTAATTTTGCTTGTTTTTGGTGTAACATTGACTGCATATTAGCTCTAATTACGCATTAAATAATGATCACATCCCGCTATGTCGGGATCTTGACTTGATATCCTGGATAGGGACAGGGTTACTGATTACATTTCGAAGTGTACAAAGTGTCTGTTGAAGATTACAATCTTTGGTATACCTGGTTAGAAACACACTGTAACTTATTTACCATGAGCTCAACTTTTAACACGATGAAAAGACCCAGTCTGAAAAATAAAGCTTCCAGGAAGGTCACAGAGCACGTTCAGCTTTCCAGTGCAGACATGAAAGCGCAATTTCGAAGACTCGTCATGTGATGCAGCTCGAAATATGAGCTAGAGCCATTATGCGGTTCCTTAATGCACTTTCTCCAGACAGAAGTTACACTTGGCAGAGAATCAGGATTTATCCAAGGCCTCCGATCCCTGACACTGAGAGCAAAGCAAAGCGATCTGCTGGCATCCTGGAGCTGCTGAGGTCATTGCTACATCTCCGTCAGCTAAGCTAAAACTACGGCGGAGAAGCGGACCGCAAGACGTGAAGCTGCAGAGGCACTGAGCACAAAAACCGATAGCGATTCCTTGATTTTTAACAAACAAAAAAAATGTAACTGACACCCTTTGCTTTGAGCTTTAAAACACTGTGAGTTCTGGATATCCCCTTTGTATTGGTTTGATGGTACTTTGAATTTTCTAAAGGTTATTGATTACATATCCTTGTGTGTTTTCATGGGGAATATTCTGAAGAGGAATAACAAGATGGAGCCATCAAAAACATGATTTAGCATGTGTTCTTTATATATATATATATATATATATATATATATATATATATATATATATATTAAAAAAAACAAACAAATATATTTGCATGAATTGGCAGGGAACTTCAACTTCTGTGGCGCTTCAGTATGCCGAGATTACGTCCATATATCCGAACCATATATCTGTTTAGGTTTAATGTTTCTTGAGGCATGGACGAAATCCATGACCGGATAAATGGCCTACATTTGTTTTGATTCAGCAGGCACTGGATTTTTCCCCCCAAGTGAGACAGGATCCAATACAGGCACACAGCTTCAGAATCTTGCTCAAGACTACAGCGGTGCCATTTGAACTCACAACCTGCTGGTGTCTAGCACAGAACCATAACCGCTGAGTTAGCATCGCAAAAGTTCATCTTAATCACTAGTTGGAGATTCGCTCAGGACTGTTTGAGGTGGTGCCTCGTCAACTTACTGCACGAAAGAGAGTATTTTATTTCAAGAAATGGACTTAAAGGAATAGTTCAGCCCACAGTTTAAAAATGAATATTGCCCAGAACAAAGAAATCAAATACTGTTTCGTGTGAAATCCTTTCCTATAGACTTTACTCACTCTGATGTACGATTTATATGACATCTATAAGTCTAGAAATATGAATGAAAGCTTCTAATGCAGCTGAAAGCTGGAGACGGCCATCTTGGACAACCCGAATGCGTTTTTTTTTTTTCCATAGCGACATTTGGTTCCGCTCCACTCCCAGTCTCGTCCTCCTCCTCATGTCTTGAAGTCTGAATTGTAGCAGACGATAATATAGCATGTATTTACAGGGGGGGAAAAATAGTCTGAGGTAGACCTCTATAACTTGTTAGCTACTTTAGCGTCGTAACCCTCAAAGACCTTAAACACCAAATGTGTCTTGACTGATTTGCTTCATTTGGGTCAGGAGGAAGATTATGTACATTGGATTTTTATTTTTTTTGTGAGATTGTTCCTTTAAACTGAAACATATTCAAAGGTTCAGACATACGGTTGGATATTAATAGCATGCAGTAGCTTATCAGTCAGGTTTAGAAAACTAAGCACTATTTTACTAATGTAGAGTACAGAGAAATTATTGCTAGTCAACAAACACAAGGGAAAATAAGTCATTTTCAAAATGGTTTATTTATAGAAATTGTAGTAGCTTTTTATTCAGTTGAGGTACAATTAGTTAAACTACTAGTCTGCCTGAATTCTCCTTTAGCCAAGGACATTTTTAGTTACACTTGAGCTATGTTTATTTATTTGTTTTTATTTTTTAGACAGGCTAAACAGTATCTGGCAGTCAAGATACTTTGAAGATACTCAAGAAATTCACACCTTTGTTTTAGGCTTTGCTAAATGTTGAAGGATTATTCTGTTGTTATTGCTATTAAGTAAGATGTGTGTATTTCTTTAATCAGTTAGCTCTGAAGTAATTTACATTTTGAAATGAAAAATAAAATCGACTTAATACAGAAAGCTGTGTTTTCTCTTTAAATGTTGCTATAGATTTCCCTCTCAAGTTAGGGAAATCTATAGAGTAAGTTATCCTGTGTCCAAAACGCTAGCAAAAAATCCTGTCAGAAATTCTATCGGGCTAGCTCATCTTAGCCGGGTGACTAACTTGCTATATAACTAGTTGTGAATATTATAAACATTTATTAACGCTACTTTATACAAACATATCTTGTCAGAAATCTTATAAGTCAAGTGTATTCTAGCTAGCAGTTGGTGTATATTACTTATAAATTCTATCATAAATCTTGTTAGGTTAGATTGTGATTGCTAGCTAGTGTTAGCAGTGAAGTTTACGAAAAGTCCTGTCAGAAATCCTGTCAGGTTAGCTAACTAAAATAAAAATATGTGTAAAATGCTCAAAGTACAATGAATAATTATTAATTATGTTTATTAATTGTAATATTAATAAAGATGAAATTTGATCAGAATTCTTATTTTTATTACTACATCCTCTGAGAATTCCTGCCACGTAAGCTCATGCTAGCTAGCTAGCTAGTGATGGTCGGGTCAGACATCCTGTCACCTTATGTTAGCAAACTAAAATTGAAATAGAAAAAATAAAACCGAGAAAAAGTGGTCGTGAACATTGGAACTGGAAAGAGATAATATGAAACGTAAATAGAAAAAGTAACTTTTTTTTTTGGCACAAATTTTCCTGCACATATTTTTAGCTATTTTAGCACCTTGCATTGCAAACAATCATGTTAACAGTGATATTAAAGTGTAGTGTTTTAAAAGTGCTTGATTTATAATATTCTATTGTTTTATACAAGTTTAATATTAATTAAAAACAAAAACAAAAAAAATAATGAGGCGAGTAACGTTTTCTCTCCAATCCTCTAGGAGGCGCAAAAACTACAAGATCAGCTCGACAGTAGCACAAAGCGAAGAAACGAACGGATTTTTGTTGCTACGTAACGTCGCATCTCAAATGGTTACGACCCGCCTACACAAGCGCACTATCTAGGGTATTCAATAACGTCTTCTGTAGGCTACACAGTAGTACACTATATGTCGAATACGGCGCTATTTGGGATTGAGCCTGGGAAATCGCTTACAACAACAGAGCGTTCAAAAACTTAGTGATGTTTTAAGAATAGGAATAATGGGTAGACATGAATGGATAAATAATATGATATACTTCCAGGTAGGTTTATGGTTAGCGTGAGGTAAAATCTTTTCATTAATGAATTAGTTTCCCAATTAGGTATGGCTTTAGCGCTGTTCATTCATGAATCATAATATAGCTAGCTAGCTTGCCCAAGCAGATTGTTTACTTCCGGTTGGCATCTTCATTCTGGTACATGATGATTTGTGTGTTTCAGGCGCGGTGTCGCGGATATTTGATGAGGAGAGAACTAAAGTGTGTCCAGGCTGAGTATGAGGACATAGTGAGGGAGCTGGAGGGAGGTGTGGAGCACCTGAGCTGGAGAGGGCAGTTCATACCTAAACCTCACTTCACTGACGCTGTAAAGTTCATTACACACCATTCTGAGTGCCATTTAACGATTAAAAAGGGGCGGGGCTTGTTCTGCAGAGTGTCCTGTACAGCCTAGTAAACTGAAGTGGCCAAAAACTAAATGTACACAACCCCCCCACCCTTAACTCAAATTTGTCTGATTAACCTGATCAGACATGTCTGGTTCCTGAATAGATTAGGAAAGGTTATAGCCTCTTAACATGTTACCACGAATTTCTTCTTCGATTATTTTGGTACCTTTTCTGCCCAAGACATGATCTTGTCCTCAACGGAATTTCTATTACAAAGACTAAACCCTGTGCTACGTGGGAGTCTTTCTGATTTGATGTCTTATTTAACTCGTCAGGACACGGACAACGCCTTTTTCAGGTATCCTCAGCCGAAGATCCGGATCCAGGAATGTCCCGATGACGTGGAGGAAGAGAAGGAGCGAGCGGGTGATGAAACACCTTGCCTTCAGTCAGAGGTCCTGGTTCCTGAGAGGGACGCAGAACCGAGTTGTAGCGCAGAGAGAGACTGCAGCGAGACCAGCGTACCATCGGGGGGCGATACGGAGCGAGAGGGTGAAGCTACAGAGGGCGTTCTGCAGATGAGCGACAGCATACTGCAGCATGGTGAGCGTTGCATAGCAAACTTGCATAGCAAACTTGTACATGAGCAAGTATACTACCGCTGAACACGCTTTCTGGTGCACAGCTGCATACTGTACATACTAGCATCCTACTTGATGTACGTGAAGTATACAATATCTGCATACTAGCGCACTGCTTGATAAAGTAGCACCCCACCTGCCTTAATAGCACACCTCTTGTAATCCTAGCGCATACTAGTACAGTAGCACAGTTGCATATTTAGCTATTAGTGCACTAGCCTACTAGCACACCAGTCCACTACTTGCATGCTAATATATTTGTGCATTTCCGTGCTGTAGTATACTTGCACACTATACATACTACCACTGTACTAGTATTCCTACCTCACAGCACATGTGTGGAAATGCACACTCGTTTAATAGTACTCTAATATAGGAAAAGAGTACACTTGCGTAAAAGAAACAAAACATACAATCAGTGGTGTGTGTGTGTCTTTTGTTTGTGGTTTCTGGCAGCTCCCCCAATGCACACTCTGCTGAAAGGTGTAGCGCACACTCCAGAAGCTCTGAAGCAGCACAGAAACACTCTGGCCATGGAGCTGCTGTGGATCCAACAGGCCATCGCCAGCAGGAAGAAAGTACGCATTGGAGATGAAATTTTATTATTATTATTATTCTGACATTTTCGATTGTTTATATGAACTGAAGTGATGGAATATTACTCTGCTCTCATTGGCTTGGTCTTGAGGAATCAGTGTCCAGTTAAAGACTTGCACTTAAACATCAAACAGGCGAAGCAAATTCCGGGAACTTTCCGTTTCGGAAAAGTGCAACTACAGCGAGTGTATATAGAGATATGTTTCAAGCCCATTCAAACTCTCACGTTCAAAATCACCAAATTAATAATAATAATAATAATAATAATCTCCATCTTGCTGGGAATGTGAACCGTTATACTCTCTTTTGATTTCTGCTCAGTGCAGCAGAGTTTATGAGATTATATTACCGAAAGCGCAATACATGACGGAACCTGAACGTTGCTCGAGAAAAGTTAAACGCAGTCTGTTTGGCGAGTTTTCACGGACACGCACCGGAGCGGGAGAGCCCCGCTCTGCTAATTACAGCGGCGTGGCCTGTGCGAACCCAGAGGTGCTGTTAATCGCTCACTCGTCGAATCGTAGCACAGCGTTGGCCTCTGTCAATCGTTACGCGTTGGAATATTGACCATCGAGCGCAGGGTAACTTGCTATCCTCTGAGGAAGGAAGCAGCAGTAGAAACAGTAAAAAAAAAAAAAGTCCCAGTTCGCCTTCTTATACCATGCGGTAAAAGTACGTGTACGCTTTTTTTCCCCTTTCATTCTGAAGAAAAGTACATACTTTTGAATGTGTGGCAAAAGAGTATGCGAGTACTCAGACATACTAACATTCTCCTGGTGTTAAGACGAAAAGCTCGCCAACATAGCAGAAAACGTTACCCTAAAGTTACCGCTTTACCTCTGGCCGTTACGAAGCACTGGAGCACTGAAACCGGAGACTCCTTCCGTAAACGTCAAATAAACTTCACCGTATCACGTAATCTGTTTACGTTTAGCGTCCGCCGTACAAGTCTCTGTGAATGACCCGTTTATAGATTATAGGAACGATAAGTGCGTTAATATAACCCTGTGATTTGCATTAATCGACACCTGACCAATCACAATCCAGAATTTGACAGGGCTGATGATTAGCTGCATCAACGTAGAGTTTCTAAATCAGACACTGTTTTGTTAGTGCATCATGTTGTTCTCGTGTGTCGTGTGTGTGTTTTTGTATTTCAGTATCTGACCCTGAAGCAGAAGATGGAAACGTCGTAGCGATGAAGCACCTGGGAACGCTGAAAGAGTGGACACTTGAGTGTTTAGTGGCTTCACGAGTGAAGGTTTAATTGGACATGGATGCGACCTTCTTATTGACCTTCTTCAACGTGTTCTCCCGTCACCTTCTTATTTCTGATGGAAACGCCGGGGGGCGGGGGGTAAAAGCGTTGAAGAAAGCACAATATCAAGAACTTTTTTATATATCGAGCCTGTTGATTTTGTTTATTTGTATTGATTTTTAAAAAATTTATCTTTAATAAATGCTATTTATTTTCAACACGCCTTATGTGTAGTGAGAATTCCAGTCTTCCATTGGAGGTTTTGTTTTTTGTGAGTAAAACCCGGAATGTGTGCTCCCCTTTGCAACAGATTTACGGCTGTCTGTCGTGTACACGGTGTGTGCGGCTCGCGATTGTGAAAAGTCACGTTTTTGTTTTGCGTGTTGTCTTTAGTACGGCGAAGTGAGGGGTCATTAGAGAAGGTTATTAGATTTATGTGCGCTGAACCTTTTGTACTTCTCTATGTCTCTCTCTCTCTCTCTCTCTCTCGCTCCCTCCTTCTCCCCCTCTTTTGTTGTTACCAGTGATCGCTGACAATGCTGCCATAGCAACCAGGAAACACTCCAGTGTGTATGCATGTGTATGTGTGTGCGTGGGGTAGACAGTAACGCTTGAGCTGGTGAGGAGCACGGGAGGGATGCCGTAGGAAGGGAGATACGTTCAGTCCGACGTTGCAGGTTGTAAGGTTTCTGTGGATGAGCTGATATTCTGTAAGTATGAGAGAGAGTGTGTGTGTGAGAGATCGACAGAGAGGAACAGTGTGTGTGTGTGTGTGTGTGTGGATGCACTGATGTATAATGTATAAATTTCCTCAAGTGTATGGACGATGGTTGTGTGTACTCTGAGAAAGCGTGTGTGTGTGTGTGTGTGTTAGAGTGGGAAAGAGTGTGATTTTGCCCAGGTCAGGCGTGATGGCCTCCAGTGGAGTAACTGCTCTCCTGCCCCCTGTGAAGAGCGTGGTGGTGTACAAGAATGGAGATCCCTTCTTCTCAGGTCTGCCCCTTTTTTCTTTTTTTTTTAACCTCCTGTATAATGGTTAACGTCGAGCGTGGCGGACTCTAGTGCTGCTTCCGTGATGCTTCTCCTGAGTTTATAATTAAAGATGTTCGAACGTTAAGACCCGTTCCTCTCCGCGTGATCCAGGGAGGAGGTTTATCGTGAACCAGAGGCAGGTCTCCTCTATGGAGTCTTTCCTGAACGACGTCACTGTCAGCATCGGCGCGCCGCTGGCCGTGAGAACGCTCTACACGCCACGCAACGGGCACCGGGTACCCGATCTGGAGCACCTCCAGCAGGGGGCGCGGTACGTGGCTGCCGGATTCGAGAGGTTCAAGAAGCTCGAGTGAGTGCCGGGGGAATAAATATGGGAACAATGAACACACTCTTTATTCGGGAATAGGGATGGGATGATGTATCTGTATTGCTGTGTATCATGATAATCGATATATTTTTTTTCCTTAGAAGTTTAACTTCACATCATGTGATTATTTTATAAATATTCTCGTAGGTTCTCTAAGAAAATAACTGCCGTAATATAATATAATATAATATAACGTTAAATCTCCTTCGTAAACTACGATGCTCGGGTCCTTGAGACTTGAGCTTAAATCTCAAAACCTGTTACTTAAAGCGATGTACTTTTTCAGTTTATTTGCATGATTACGATTGTTTTTAACGTATCGGATTGTTCTGTCTTTCATTGTTTACTCATAAATGATGTAGTGGGATTGATCTGTATGGACTACGCATGTACAGTGGACCCTGGTGCAACACGTGTCTTAAAGGACTCGTTCAATACAAATAACCGTATTTATATTTACAGTTTCCCCGTATCGCCTGAAGAGTTACGAAGATGACGTAGCTGGTAACGCGAGTCTCAGCAGTTTCACTCCCAGTGTAACGTACTAAATGTCAGCACGTAGCCGAACGCCGGGACGCTACGGGAGACGCCCGTATCGTCTCGGATAACCGGAAGCGCGGTGCAGTTCGGGATGTAGTGTTCCGTTTCTTTCAGTTCGGGTCGATCCGGAATGCACTTTTAAGGCTGGACATTGTCACAGAGGAGCTCTGCGGAAATCCGGATGTGGGTTTAGATCCCTAGATTGCGAATAGGAATTCCCGGGATGAGCACAGGACAGTCTTGGGTACAAACGTGTCAAATCCAGGTGAGATTATTATCCAGCGAAGGCCAGAGTTCGAATGCAGAAAAGCTGGAAGTGACGCGGAGGATAATGAAGTTCTTAAATTTGCTGCGATTTTATTAAATTGGTCAATTAAATGAGGATATGTAGCTTGACAGTGCGGTCTGGAGCACGCATATAAAGATTTTTGGTGTATATCTACGATAAAAGCTACGTCATATGAAGGTTTACGACGTCGTTTTGGTTTATTTACGATGATTCTTCATCCGTAAAGTACGTTTTCTAAGTACATATGTATAAACACGTAAATACTCTGGTACACCCCTGTCCTTCTCAAGCTGCCAAATATGTGCCAGCGCCGAGCAGCAGGATGTCGCGACTTTACAGCTCCGCATTATTCCCCGGATTCACTTTTTGGTGATAAAGCCAAAGGGCAGAACGGCCGGCGCCTTCGGCCTCGGCGACGCCACGCCTTCGTGCTCCGTGCAAACAAGTCGTCAGGAGTCACAGAAACCAGGCCGTAAACGAGCCCTTTTCTCCACACGCTAGTGCGCCGGCGTGGGAGGCGTTTCTGCCCGAGTGTTAATCCGTTTCTCTGCTTTTTATCGCTTTCTCACAGCTATCTGAGTCTGGGGATGAAGAGAACTCCGGTGACTCGGACCGGAGACGCCATGCAGGTGAGTGTGTGTTCACGTAAATATAATCCCGTTATATTTATACACACGATATTCGATATTCAAATCTGTCAATCCCAAAGCTCATGAATTCAATTTATTAGACGTTTAAAAATATGTAGGCCAAATTTGAATACCAATACACTGTGAAGTTAACTACATTTATTTATTTATTTATTTATTTATTTATTTTAGTTGTACTTGCTTAATTTATTCCATTTGTATTTATATACTTGGTATATTTATTTATCTCAGTTGTTTATTCTAATTATTGACCCTTAATACACCATGTTTTCTGCGAACCTTATTTATCCAAATTTTGTTTATTACTAATTAATCAATAATTAATTACTATTCCTACGACTTTTTTTTTTTCTTTTTAATTTCATTAATTTCACAGCAACTTGCCAAAGAGTACGCTTTTATTTATTTTTTAAAAAACGGCACATCATACTTTTTATCCGTTTATAGATACATTTAATGGTGGTTCCTGATCTCAGTTACGTTAAAGCCGCCATAAATTGTCACGAGCATCTATTCTCTCTCTCTCTCTCTCTCTCACACACACACAGTTAATTAGACAGAAATGTGCAGCTTGACAGGTTAATGACCTGTCAAGCCTTTGCTGATGTCTTTTTATTGAACTGTATATTCAGTTGTGCTTCATACTCGATGTTGACGTGTTGCTGTGGTTCTGTTTATCCGGGTGTGTGTTTGTGTGTGTTTGTGTGGGTGTTGTGTGGGTTTCTGGTGGAAAGAATGAACGTGTCATTATTGTCCTGTCTAACATTCAGATGGACACACTGACATCAGAGTATTAAACCTGTCCAGGCACGTCAGCGCTGTAATGTAGCCGGGTTTCAGAACAAAAATAGGAGCTCAAAGAGAACACAGTGTCAGGCTGCGGTGATGTGTATGCATGTGTATGAAAATGCATTTTCATTTATTAAAACATATTAAAAGGCTTTATATTTGTATATTTTCTTATAACTTGACCTGCGTAAATTAGAAATGCTACTCGGAATTGTTTATTATTATTATTATTGTTGTTATTATGTAACTACGTCTTAAAAAATGATTGCACCTTTATAACAACAATTTTGTTGAGATAATGTTCACGAAGGACAAAGGCAACTCTTCAAATATGTCCAAAACATGGATCCTTAACTATCGAGCGTCATTATTTATTATTATTATTATTATTATGATTATTATTATTCGAATCTTTTTAAAGCTGCCTACATAGTAAGTATCCCCGCCAAATGAAACACAGGTAAAAGGACGATGTTTTAACCAAGGATTTATTCTGGAATATTCTGGTATGTTTTTTAACTGACTGTTGCCATATTCCTCATTTGCATGTTTCCAGAATTGCTTCTGATTCATGACTGAGTCATGCTAAAACACCGAAACTTTATCTGGAAAAAGATAAAGATAGTCAGGATCCATGGCCAAGAAACTGGATTAGATGTCAGATAATCTCATTTCCCAGAAATGTCTGTGCAGTCTGTATGGGGGAGACAATAAAGGATATCAAATGATGAAAAAGCCAGTACCGCATTAAACGCTGTTCAGACAAAACAATATTTGTTTTGTGTAAAGTTTGCAAAGTGGTTAAAGGATTCTTTAGTCTAGTTTAGTGTTATCCCGCTTGTGTCGGCTGTTCTCACGTCTCATCACCACTGCTGCTCTGAGAATACTCCTTTTTAACCTAGCGTAGTTTAGCGTGACGCCATAGCTCAGAGCTGAATTGCTTGCCAATACGGATTTCTAATTCCTCCGGAAGATATCATTCTCGACGCACATCCTTAAGTGTATATAATAATGTATATCAGTGGTTTTCAAAGTGGGGGCCACCAGGGGGCGCCCGAGGGGGCCTCAACAATTTGGTGTGAAAAATAAATAAATGTATGTTTTCTCTTTCTCAAGCTCAGACAACCGCACACACAATCAATTCCTAATGTAATGTAAAGATGTAAGATGTTTACATTTTATATTATTATAATTATTTATATTATTATATATATTAATTTTTAAAAAAGGGGATATGTTCAGAAGTCTGTATTTTTAACGTGTTTTAAAGACATCTTGCAAAAGGCGGCCTCGGTCAAACGTTAATGCCATTTGGGGGGCCTTGCCCTGGAAAAGTTTGGGAACCCCTGATGTATATAACCGAGCGTACCTTTGTGGAGTAGCACGCCTACCGTAATTACACTGATAAATGTGCACGTGGCGGTTACGCCGTCAAAACATCTCTGCTAGAGAGTAATTCAGAGAGTCCGCTTGCTGTGAGACACTTTATACAGGAAGGTCAAGCAGCGAATGAATGAACGTGAGGTCGTCGTCGTTTTCTTTTCTCTTCTGTGATCTACGATTGAGAATTTAATACCGGCAGAGTGAAAAGACGACGGTCTGCTCTACGGGGTATGATGGGTATTCGTTATTTGAATAATTTAAATACCCACTCTGTGAGTACAGATGTTGGTCAGCCACGCAGCGCCGTTTAATCAGCGACAGAGCTGAAACGCTGAAGGTGTTGTGTTTCGTTCACAGGAATCCTGCAGAAGCAGTGACAGGATTGTCTTTTGTAGTACTGATTGATTCGGAGGTACATGAGATAGGAGCTGGGTGTTAGGCGAGCGTTAGACGCTCGGCGAGACGTCTTTTGTCTGCGACTCGTGTTCCGTTCCAGGTTTACGGTCTTCGTTACAGCCTTTGTGTTGCTCTCCGCAGGTCAAAGGACTCAGCAGACCCAACGTGTCCGCAAAATGGAGGAAGGTTATAACCATGCCCTGCATTATACAGTGAGTAACACAGCGCTCTCTCTCTCTCTCTCTCACTCACACACACACACACACACAGCATGGATGTACAGAGTGTAAAAGGGGCCTCCTGAGCCTTTTATCCTATACGTTATTTTCATATACAGTGCCCTCCAGAATTATTGGCACCCTTCATTAAAAGCTCTTTCTGTAATATCTAACAAGGTGTCATTCTTATGTGTGTGAACGTCTCTCTTCATTCATCCTTCATCGGTTTCTGCCATTTGGAAGCAAGTTTCGGTTCATCGTCTTGTAGAACGCTCCATCGCTGCCCAAGTCTGAACCTCCTGGTTCAGACTCGGGCATGCTTTTATTCCTGCGGGGTGTCGGTCATTTTTGCAACGTATTGAGGCATTTAAGGGTTAGTTATTATGTGGTTATTATTCATTAATAAATAATTTACTTAATAATTTTCGAGACTGACGGAAACGCTCAATAGAAATATATAAATAAATAATACTAAGAATAATATTATGTTTATTGCTACTGAATTTTACAAAAGATTTTTCTAGCATCCAGAAATGTAGTACAGTTATATAGTGCAAAATGGAATGATTATAATTCTATTATAATTTGCTTATATTACGTCCTCTCCTCCCGGCACACCCGCATGCTGACCCACACCCCGTCTCTGTGCAGCGTGTTCAGGAACGGAGACGTCCTCAGTCCTGCCATGCGCTTCATCATTCCTCGGAGCGTTCTGAAAAACCTGGAGCAGATTCTCAGGCTGGTCTCGGAGAAGGCCATGCTGCGCACCGGCGCCGTTCGCAGGTAAACACACACCTGCGCGTGCGCCGCCCGCAGACTCCAGTCGACGGGTGTTGTTTCTTTTTTTGTTTGTTTAATGTTAAGCTTTCGTGTGACCTTTGACCTCTCAGGCTGTGCACTCTGGACGGCGTGACGGTGACCTCGGCGGAGGAGCTGGAGAGCGGACAGTGTTTCGTAGCCGTGGGTGCCGAGCGCTTCAAGAAACTCCCGTACGTGGAGCTGCTGCTGAACAAAGCGCAGGGAGCCAGTGCAGACAGGTGAGGACGAGGAGGATGAAGAAGATGGCGGTGGTGATGTATAAAACGGCTGACAGATTTTTATTTGCTTTGTCCGTTCTTTAGACATTACGTTGCAGACCGTGGCCTGCACAGGAGGTCCGAGGTAAAGCAGCACCTTCTCGGGATCACATTTGTAGCTGCGCTGAGTGACGTCGTGCTAATCCTGTTTATTCTCACCATGTCTCACAGAACAGGAAGTTTCCTCAAGACAGCAACAGTGACTCCGCCCTCCTTCACTCACCCGAGGTAAGCCGAATCTAGCATTTTTTTTTTTTGCGCCCTGTTGTACTTATTTAAAAGTCCGATCGGTTGCACAGTGACCGTTTAGTGTTCAGTGACCAGTGATTGGCCGATGGCTGTGTGTCTCAGAGGGACGGCAGGCGCGTGAAGTCCACGGGAGACGAGGCCGAGCCGGACGGAGCGAATCTGTCTCAGCCGCTGCAGAGGAGGAGAGAGGGAGAGGAGGGCTCCATGTTCTACGCCAAACCCGAACGAGCGCGCAAACACAGACTCGCACGCAGAGCCGTGGCCAGAAACGCAGGTAACGGCATGGAGAGAAGGTTCAGGAAGCTGTACTGTACACGTTTAAATATTGATCTTAATATGTAAATATTCAGATTGTGTTCATAAAATCACAGCATAAGCGATTTTTTTTATATCTAGAGAACGGTTTTATTTTAATCCGAAAAACAAAACGTACCCTTTGTTGTGATTGATGTGTATAGAGGCCACGCCTCTTTCACTGGGACTGATGAGTATAGAGGCCACGCCTCCTTCATAGGAACTACCAGACCCAGAAGCCATGCCTTATTCTGTAGAACTGATTCAGGAACAGCACGAGCGCAGGAGAGAAATAAATCCCAAAGGAAACGAATTCATAATGACGGGTCTTAACGCAAAACAGAGCTGCGTATGTGCTGCGGGATTTTAAAAGAAATAAGAATCTTGTGTGTGTGTGTGTGTGTACTGCAGGCCAAGCGAGCGTGTTTAAGAGCGTAGAGAAGAAGAGAGAGGAGGTGCGAGGAGCTGAGGAGGTGGCTGAGGACGAGAGCACGGCCGTGGAGCTTCCTGTAGATCAGGTGGTCACTCCTCGTCTTCACTCACTCTCGACCGACATCCATCATCTCCTCCCGTCAACTCCGTTCTGTCTCCGCTCACACCACGCCGAAAGACTGAATTTAGAAAAACGGCAGCTTTATTAAGCCTTCAATTAGACTAAACGAACACGTGCAAATTTAGTACCTGCTCGCTCTTACTTACATGGGGGACGCCGGCTACTGTCCATGGTGCTGAATCAGCTGTCGTCACTTACGAGGACCAGTTTTAACAGGATTATCGTTTGTACCGCTTTCATTCAGCAGAACAAGTTAAAGACTACAAAATTCTGACTTGTATTTGTGAGGAATGAGCAAGTCTTACTAGAGGAACTACAGAAATGATAAATGATTATAGATTAAAAACAGCTCATGGTAGTCCTCACTGTATGAGCCATGGCATCGTTTTATACCTAAAACATGGAGGGAAATAAATGGTACTGAATTTCTAAAATAAAAAAAAATTAGGTTTAACTATGGCAGTTACAAATACACCCATTTCTAACAGCAGATCATCTTATTGTCTTATTTTCCAGAGAGTTGCTGAAGTCGTTCAGGACGAGGAACTCGACCAGAGCCAAGCAGAACAGAGAAATCACATGCATCAGGTGTGTGTGAGTGTGTTTGTGTGTGTGAGTGAGACATTCATTACCGAGCACAATCTTCTGCTCTAATTAGCCTCGCTGATGCCTCGTCCTCTCGCTCACTCAGACAGGAGCACCTGATGAGCGCATGACCTCGTCCGCACACTCCAGTCCGTCTCCTAGCGACAGCGAGCACAACGGGAAGGGGTACGGGCCGCGTGATGGAGAGACCTCGTTAAGGAGACGGCGCTCTTCTCCGAACGGGGAGGCGGAACCGCAGGACGAGGACGTACTCGGCGAAGACCTGGAACAGGAAAGAGGCCGAGACGATGAAGTGGGTGGAGACAAATGCAGTAATTACACAACAGCTGAACAATAAATATAGATCATCTTTTTTTTTTTTGTGCCGAATTGATTTGAGGAGGTCAAGGAGGAAAATGATAATCAGAGGAGCAAAATGGAGACGGTGAAATATGTAAAAGCATTTCCATGAACAGAAAAGCGATATTCAGAGACTCCCTTGATCAAGTCAGTGATGATGGGAAAGGATTCAAGTTGAATGATTAATGTAGAAAGGCGAATTACTAGATTACGACATGCCAGCTTTCTAAAATGGTCGACGCAACCGAGCCGGTTGGGCAGCATCTGAAAATTAAAAACACCAACGAAAAATTCCATAACGTTCGGTTTAAATGAAAAAAAAAAAAACGAATGCAAAACATAACTATTGAAATAATATCGAAATTTACATCGAAGAACGATACACGAAGCACTAACTGAATGCTAACGTTAAGCTATTTAAAAATAAAAAAAAAACAAATTTAAAGATGCAGTGTGTCTTTTCTGTTTTTTGCGGTGTTCGTAAGAAAAATCACGTCACACCTTGACACCCCCTCTCCCAGTTGTTGCTCAATCCTCGCTTCGTTTTCTGAGTTTCCATTTAAGAAGGAGAAAAAAGGGCGGAGCTTATTTCCAGCCCCCCCCAAAAAATGTAATTAAATTAAGCCCAAATTAGAGGAACTAATCAATCGAGAGAGATCAACTGCATGAAAATATTCTGACTCACAGGCTTGTTTTTGGTTTACAGGATAAGGAACGCCGCCTTTAAAATATAAAAAATGACAGACTGCACCTTTAAAGCAGTGCAGAAGAATTTGCCGAGTAGGAAAAAAACCCAGCGTTTAGTTGATAAAGGGTTTTAGCAGCAATGTTAAATATAAACATGTTTGTGTGACTTATTAACTTTTTCATAGACCTACAGGAATTTAGTCACCCGTACTGACCCGGTTTGTTATTTCACTCTGTACTTTCCACGGTGTGTGTGTGTGTGTGTGTGTGTCATTTCAGAATGGATATCCTGAGGAAGCTGACGAGCCGGAGACGCAGGACCATACCCGTCCTCCCTACTTGTCCTCACAGCAGACAGAGTGACCCAGACAGAAAGTATATATCAGACACAACCATAGATACCCCCCCCACGTAGTGTGTAAAATCTAGCTCTAACCGTAATCATCTCCCGAGCAACCTTCCCCAGACTGTCCCTAATACGTAACGTGTTCGTAATACGATCTCCAGACCGTTCTCTTACAGCTACGTCATGTAGACTTTACCGTCCGTGAAGTTTATTCACCCGTGAGTGTCTTTAACCCCCGACAGACTCTACCGAGACGCCGTCAGCCGATACGGTGCGCGATGAGGTCAGCATCTCTTACAGAGGAGACAACAAATTACACACACACACACACACACTCTTTTCCTTTAAAATATTCACTCTCGGTTCTGAAAAACGTCGATCTGGGCATTCGATTCCAGTAACGTGCGCTCCGAAATTATTGGCACCCTCTAAGAGAACGCGCGGAAACATTAGAGGGAAATTGTTTACCTTTCCTCTAACACAAAAACATTTACACCCCATTTTAAATAATGGACATTCAATTAGAGTAGTCATCTCCAGAATTATTGGCACCCTTCAAGAGAGAAGAATTGTTTTTCTTTGACAAAACAGAAACTTCATTTTTCATAAAAATGTATTTGCTCTTAAAAAAAAAACAACCCCTCCCCCCCAAAAAAAAAAAAAATTATATCTGAAATACATCCAAACTAATTCTTTGCATAAACGATTTATTTATTTATTTAGTTTATATGAAGGAAGGCTCTCAGGCTCCAGATTCATTTTATTTGACCAGATTTGTAAACAAAAACATGTTGTTGACCAATTAAACAGACACCCAATTTGATTAAAAGAGTCAGCTCCAAAATTATTGGCACCATTTAAGAGTTTTTTTCTTCTCTCTGAAGAACGTGGCAAGATTACTGACACCTCGAAATGATTCAGAAATAAGATCCAAACGTTTTATTAAAAAATGCCGAGCAGCTTCTAGAAATTTATTACAAATACCGTAGGAAGTTCACGGGTGAAATCCTTTTACCGTCATCAAAATAACCCATAAAAGTTGCTGCTTTCACCTTATTATTAAAATGTGTAACACAGCGTGTGACGCTCATCGCTCACCCCTAACGGCAAACTGCACCGACTTTAAGCCCGATGCTGTCGTGTACTAGTGCGTTTCGGTGTGTTAGATGTACCATGAATCAGTAATCAGTAACGTTCGGCTTGCGGAGACCCTGTTTATGTGAAGTCTGGATTCGTGCGAGTTGGATATTTTAGTACGAAATAGTTCCGAACCTGCTTCGTTTTGAGCCTCGAATAGAATCACTGTGAATGTCTGTAGAGGTGAAACGGAAACGCGTCGAACCCTTTACGTCCCCCAGCGAAAGTCGTTTTAAAGCGACGTGGCTGTGAGTCGAGACACGCCCGGGAGGTTAAGGGGTTTCACGTGAACTTGCGCTCGCTCACGTGGACGGATTTTCCACGCGCTTTCCCGAACAAATTGTGAGAAATCGTGATTGTGTTTTCTTGGACCTGTAGATAAATGTGAATTTTTTATTTGTATTTTAATGTCCTCTTATTTCATGTGTACTAACATTCAGGTCATATAGTATTAACAATAAACCGTGAACGGAAGTTCCAGTTCTGTTTGCTTTAAAACGTGTGAATAACGCATCACTCACGACATGGAAAGTAATTCAGTATTTCGGTCATCACACATTTATAGAACACTCGTTTATTATTGTAGAATCTTACAAATACCAGAATCGATCGGAGGTGTGTATCAGTACGAGTTTCTGATTCTCGATTCTGATTGGTTTACTGTTTCTCAGTAACATGACCCACTGGTTGTTTTTTTTTCTCTTCAGCAAAGAAAAAAGTGAGGCTTAATCAGTAAAAAAAATATATATTTATATATATATATTAATCCAATAAATTGGTATTTGCTGTGGTATAAGAGGAATTAAACACTACATGACATGCTGCTATAGGAAAATATTCCACTTACAGTAACTCCGCCCACTTAGTCACACCATCCTGTCGTTTATTTATCGCTCTATAGCGGCTTGTTTTATTCCTGACACCTTAATGTAATAAGAAATAGTCCTAGTTAACTTTATCAGTGTCGTGGATGAGGAGACGGTAAATCTGATCACACTTGTGTGACATGGAGCTTGATCTTCACTTTCTGGCAAAAAAAACACACACACACACACACTTGTGCTCCCAAGGTAAAGTCTGTTTCGCTCAAAACTCAACATAAAAACAGTTTGTACTTCTTTTTAAAAGCAGAACCACATGATTAACTTTGGATGAAGGCCATAACCGTGTTCGACAAACTCCTTCTGAAAACCATAGGGGTCCCTGACCGAGCCATCGTTCTCAGTATTGCGATTTAAAAACAAAACAAGAAAGATGTCGATACCATCGTCAGCCCTGATGACGTTTTTGAACTTGATCAGAACTGTTTCCCCTTGAACTTGAGTACCAATGCGCTGTAATCCTCGGTCTGTGTAAACGGACCCGAGTCGTGAAGGTCTTGTCTAGATCAGATGTCTAATAGTAAATCTGGGTGACTGGCTTGCGTTTTAAGCTCGAACAAGTTTCAGCGCTCTCATGGAATTCTTACGGACAGAAACGATGGAAATGTTTTTATATGATATGCAGATGGACGTGATTTGTTCAACGAGGACATGATCCTGGATCAGCAATGACTTTAGCCAATCGCAGCGATCCAGTGTGTCCCAGGTATGTCTTTGCTACTCATTCTAGCCCAAAGAAGTCCCAGCTGGACAGTCTCGAGGCAGGAAAAGAATTATTTACAACTGGAGAACGATGATGACCGGTTAAAAGGAATATCGTTCCGGGAACATGTCCTGCTCAAAGTACCGATGTTCGCCATGACAAAGATCGTCCTGGTCCAGATTCATGGTGTGGTGTGGACTCCTGCACTGTCGGCCTCTGAGACGGAGCTCAACACACACAGCGTCACGCCAGCTGTAGTGAGCACCATCCCCAACACCGCACCTGAGAGAGAGGGGGGGGGGGGGGGGGTGTTTAAACTACTAAGCAGTATACGCTCATCATGCAAACATGGAGTACTCTGGTACAAGACATCATATTTTTAAATATGAATGTGCTTTACTCTCATCTCGAGGGTGAGTACAGAAAGGAGCCGCATGTCAACAAGTGTGCATTAATGATCTTGAAAAAAAAAAACCAACAACTTTGAAGTGTTACTGAATTGGTTCATGACTGCATTTAGTCTTCATATATACTCTTTTGCTCTACTGTAATTCATCAATAACGCCTGTTTGAATGCGAACTGAATCAGAAAGGAAAAAGAGAAACAAATTAATCAATCAGACCCACTTTTTCCTCCAAATTCCTCCCCGAGCAGTTTCCCGGTGACCATCGTGAACACCAGGCTCAGCGAGTTGACCGTCGGCACGGCCAGAGACAAATCTGCAACATCCGAAACAGTGTGAATCGATGAAGTCTCTTCTACGTCACACGCAAGAATCGTTTCGCACCTCGATGATCAGTCATTATCATAAATCTGCCTTTTAGACTCTGTGTTTCGGCCTCGTTTAAAGGAGGAGGAGGAGGAGCACGTGGATCCAACGCTTATACCCGGACTTAATGATGGTCCGAGCTTAAAAAATGTAAGGTGTGTAAGTGAAGTCACCTGTCGCAGCGAGGGTGAGGTAGAAGACCACCGAGCCGCTCTGGTTCAGCAGAAACGGCACCAGATACTGCACAAAGAACAGAGTCGTTACATATTGTTAGCTCTAAGCATTGCGTATGTATCCTGAATCCCTGCACTACATACAGCGTCATATCCATCATTTCCATTGCATACACTAAGGAGTGCACTTGGCTCCTTATATAAGGGAATATCGCATACGTATACGAGAACCCGAGAGCATGACGTTGAAATGTTCTACCTTGATGTTGAGGAACAGGAACTTGATTTCAGCCAGGAACTGGGAGATCTTGTCTCCTTTCCTAACGTGCTCGATGCCCTCGGTTCCTTTCCTGAGGAAGGGGTTGGTGGCTCCCCATAACGCAGCGACCAGGAGGAGACACAGCACTTCCACTACACCGAGAAACAACAACTCTTCACTCAAAGTCTCTACCAGATAGTTAGGGGTTTATTTATTTATTTATTTGTACCAGAACAGCTCTTTCTGTTATATTATAGTGGGAAAGAGAACATGGCCTGGTGTCATTTATTATTGTGGGGCACCTGGTCATCTATTCATCTACAGTGTGAGACGCGTATCCAATCTAGGAAGCCGTTTGAAAAAGATCGGAATTGTTTGTTTACAATAAACAAAAATTGAAAGGAGAAAAGAAAAAGTTTGCATAAATGAGTTTACATTGCACTTCAGTAATAATTAAGTATCTAATAAGTAATGAGGGGGAATTTTGAGTGTTAAACAAATATTTACTTTAACTTTATTGCTTATGTATTAAATAAACAAGTGTATATTCCTGTTTACTATTTATTTAAATATTATGCACTGTATGAATGAAACATCCTCCATCACAGACGCGTAGCACAGACGCGTAGCACAGACGCGTAGCACAGACGCGTAGCACAGACGCGTAGCACAGACGCGTAGCACAGACGCGTAGCACAGACGCGTAGCACAGACGCGTAGCACAGACGCGTAGCACCCTTTTTTCCCCTTCCCTCTCTAGTAGATTGATCCGTTACCATGGAGATGACGCAGCGGCCATTTTCAAGCGACGCACAAACCCTGTTAAAAACTTTAATAACGCGAGTTTGTCTGACAGCAAAATATTAGTATCGTATTTACAGTTTTACTAAATAGTTAATATGTTTAGGCAGCCTATATGTTTGTTATTCAAACACCTTCCTTTGGAATTACTATTTAGTAGTAAACACTACTGTTTACGGAAGTGCGTGTACGTGCTAACGTTTCTTGGAAACAGTGCGCGCGAATCATCATTTAGTTTTACGTTTAGTCATTATTCCTGCTACGAAGCTTTGCAAAAGGTATTCCAATCTCTCCAGAAATGAAACGCCGCTTTATAATAATAATAAACGACATGTAAAACAAATATGTTTATTTTTGTGCTGAAACGTTGCAACACTCACCCACTGAAACCATTTCTTCTGCTGCCTGCGCCTCAGTCAGCGGGAGTCACAGCGCCACCCAGCGACTCGAAGGTAAACATGTTTATTTAATTTTTTTTTTTTTTAAGTACAGTATTTTATTTGGATCCATACTGTCTCCATTTCTCAATTCTGGTCTGTTGTCCTGCATATTTTTGTGTTATCCTAGGAGTATAAAAATGACAAACTTCACACACCTAGTATCACGATTCTGTTGAACCACATTACACTCGAACCGTTGGGTCACTTCATCTTCAGAGCTTGCGAGGAATAATTTGATGGGACAGTCATAATTGTAATAATAATAATAATGTTGAGGTCATTTAGTGTCACGGTGCTTTCACCAAGGAAGACGTCATGAATCTGTGTTTAAAGGAAAACTCCACCCTGAAACACATTAAATGCGTTTATATCGGAATGTTCCTGATGAGTTTGGTGATTCTGGTGTTAGAAAAGTAGAGGAAAATGACAGCAATCTCAACCATAAGGGAAATAAACGTTCCAGTTTCGGTTTTAGCTCCTAAAAACAAAAGCGTTTGAATGTTTTCCTCATTCCATTTTTACTTTCCGGTGACGTTCGACATCACGTCAATGAAGAATCCGGCGTAGAAGCAGTGGAAGACATTGGTAGCTGAGACACGACTCGGCTAGATCTAAAAGATGACTAGAGCTGGACTGGCTGAAGCACTAAAGCGCCGCTGCATCGCTCTCGTTATGTAGGGCTACTATCAGCAGGTCTCCGCACAGCATATGATTATCTGGAGTTAACAGGAAATTATTTTTATCTGGATTAGCAGGAAAGAGTTCTTTGTGCGTGCTTTGTTTGACTATAAATTATTCATTTCCTTTATCTCGGTCAACACAAAAAAAAACCCCCCAAACAAAGACAGATTCACTAAAGAATCCTGACGCCTGAAGGCGCTGATTGAGTCTGTATCCATATATAGGAGCGGCTGTGGATCAGGTGGTAGAGCGGGTTGTCCACTAATTGTAGGGTTGGCGGTCCGGTTAGCGCCTTGCATTTCAGCTCTGCTACCATTGGTGTGTGTGTGTGTGTGTGTGTGTGTGAATGGGTGAATGAGACACAGTGTGAAGCACTTTGGATAAAAGCGCTATATAAGTGCAGACCATTTACCATCTCAGGAGCAGGATGACTCGAGTTGCCTTTACTACGCATAATCAACAGCTGTGAAGAACCACCGCTTAGATTTTATTGAGGAAAAGTATTACAAAGTATTACAAAACAACAACAACATGTCTCTAAAACCTATAAATTATATCAATCAAAACTACATTCAGAAACAGATGACTGTTTTTCCCGGCATATTATTTCTAAATTAGGTTTCGTTACAGTATAACGACTAGCTACTTTTATTATACAGCGGCGTCGGATTCCGGATAGCGATTGGTCAGAAGGTGTTACAGTAGATTAAAAACCTGTGTAGTCGTCAACAGGGACCTGTAATGAGGCGTTTGTATAGCGTTAATGGAAGGACTCTCCGGTGTCGGCGGCAAAGCTGTTATTTTAAACTTTTCCAGTCAGCTGAGTTCATGCTTTGATGAGGGACGGATGACGGAACGACCGTTTGTAACTGCTTGAACCTTAGCAAGAACTGGTTTCGCGACGTTAAACGTAACCATAAACGGATAATAAAGACGATGTGTCATTCTTTAATAAATTGAAATGGTTAGCGTTGATAAATCGCTGTAGTGTCAGAGGAACAAACCCTGTTTCTTGCAGTTACAGGAAAACGAATGGTCTTCAGGGTGGAATCATGTGGTTCTCCGACTCCGCTTCATCGCACCACCCTGCTGTTGATGTTTTCCTATAACCGCACCACACACAGTGAGCTTATTAATGACATGGGAAAGTCAGTATAAAACAGGTTTAAATACTTTAAAGTATAAAAAAAAACCAGGCCGGTTGCTCCATTTTACACACACACACACACACACACACACTTTTTTTTTTGTAACACACAACCTAGATAAATAAAAAGTTGGTTCCAGATAACAGAAGAGGTTTTTTAAAACTTTTGTTAGGACAGCATGAGGGAACGCTCTGAATTCTTTGACATCCCGAGCCAAAAAAAAACTAAACAAAAACCAACGGTCCATTCAAGTCCAGTGACTGCAGTGATGTGTGTGCCACCTTGTTCACAGCAGGAATGACTTGTTCTGGTGGTGTTTCATGTCACACAATAGCATGTCTGTCTCAACACATAAAAAAAAAAAGAAGTCGTCAGGTTTCCTGTTCAATGAATTATTCATGCTCTCTTCCTCAATTCCTCAGCAGAGTATAAAAGGAAAATGTTGAGAAAACATTCCTGCCTAACATGACCTGCCTAAAGGTTCTCAAAAAGCTAGAAAATCCCAGGAACTCTTAAAGCACTTATACTGCAGACTCCATCCATAAATGCTCCCTTCATACCCTCTGGGTGTTTTTCCTGTTGTGTTCCCACGTGTTTTTATGGAAGTAGTATATTTTTTTTGATGTACAGAACATATAGCCACAGGGATTTTTGCCCATTCTTCAAGGCTCCTTCTCTTTCAATTGACGTGTGGTCTGGATTCTCATCAATCTTGCATGGTGGGATGTTTGAAGTTTGGTCTATTTTTTTGTTTTTTTGAGACAAGCTATTGTTTTCTCGTTCCATTTCAACAATTTGGACAGTTTTGTTAGGGCCATGACTTACAATCCAAAGAAAACAAACAAACAAAAAAAAAATCCATTTTAATTCCAGGTTGTAATGCAACAAAACGGGGGGGGACCCAAGAGGGGGTGAATACTTTCGCAACGATACTGTAAATGTCTCTTATCAACGTTTCTCAATTCTGTTTATCCCTAAGGTTATGTAATGAAACACACGTCGCTCAAGGCGGCCTCGGTGTTCCCACGTTCTGTTTTTACTCTACACAAAATCACCCTTTTACTCGGTGTACTGCGTGATGTCATGAATTCCTTCCAGCTTCGATCATCGTAACGTTTCGATAAGAGCGATTCAAACACACGGAGTTAACTCCTCCTGGTTTTCATGTCGCTCACACGCTTTCCCATGTTTCTCTCGTTTTAGATGGCGCAGCCCCCTTGAAGTTATTGATTAAAGAACCATGTAGAGTTCTACATTAAGCGTTGTAACTATAAACCCTCTCTCTACGCGAATAAGATTGACTTTATGGATTAAGCGTAAAGCACGACGTGTTCAGTTACATTCGTCCTGTGCAGGGCATCGTAGGAACGGAGGAATATTTAAGTATCTGTGTAATACGTTTTCATTTCTGCCCAGTACACTGTGAAAAGATCGCTGTGAAAAGTGAAGTGATGACACATCCAACCTCTCCGACCACCACAGAGCCAGAGTAGGCCTCTCGGAGAAGTCCAGGTCTCAGTGCCGGAGCAGCTCGTGTCCGTTGTTGTGGCTCGCGGTGCCGTTGGTTAACATATGCGAACGACGCCGAGCCGTTCTCCGGTTCTTTATGAGCAGAACGATTACGCAGAGAAACAGCAGGGCACACAGGAGACACAGCACAATTAAAACAGCAGGGCACACGATGGGGATGGTAGTGTTCGCTTCACAGACGTGATTCTGTCCACCTAAAAATATAGAGACAAAACAAAGTGTGTTAGCTCCATGGCTACTGTGTGTGTTTACCCAGTAAGTGGTGTTTATACTGCAAACTCTAACAACCGCTTCTTGCCCAAATTGGCAGAGTTTATATTGGGGGTTTTTTTGTACTTGTTGTTGTCGTTCTCCGGTTGTTTCAGTTATATTGCCAAGTGCTATTTGTGTGCGCGTGTATGTGGGTTTTCACTTAATTACTTCATTAATTACATATCTGTATCCTGTAACTCAACAATTACAGCATTCAGACTCGAACATACGTGATCTACATAATTCAACAGACACTTGAGCGTTAAGATAACTACTCGGGCAGGTCTACAAGCTATAATTAATGGTTGGATGGCAGCAGTCGTTTGAGGTCGGAGCAGTTGATCCATTCACGTGCATTGATCACGAGTACAGATAAAACAGCAGCGTCCAATATTATCTGTAAAGGCCCGGTGACGGTGCTGGTTTCCCTTCCAACCGAGTAGAAGTCACACCTGATTCTATTGAAAGCCGAGATCAACTGATTAAACGGGTGGAATCGGGAGTATCTCTTGCTTAGTTGGAATGGCAACCTGTGGCAACCCATCCCAGCCCTTTGAAGAGAAGATTGGACACCCCTGAGCTAAAAGGTATCATTTACCAGCAAACATCCTTGTGAAAGACTGCACAGAACAATGGCGTATAATCTCATCGCGTGCGGGGGGGGATGTGTTAGTCAGTGTGATTCCGACTAAAAGGACCAAAAACTGCTTTGTGGCTGTAGAGACCGGGATGTTGAATTCTACTCGCTCTGGAGACAGATCATTTATGCGTGTTAAGTTGGCGAGCTTGTCTGATGTAACTCGCAGTGTTATATTTGTATCGTACGTATTGTTACGTCTTTGTATTTCCACTCTATTTGCTTTTATTAACGCTAAAACGTTGTAACGATGTGCTTATGGCACATACCTGCTGCAAATATAGTTTCTCCTAGAGGGACAATAAAATTAAAGTTGAGAGAGATAAACAGACAGACAGACAGACAGAGAGTACACAACATTTCCCAAAAGGACGTTTCACCTTCCACAGTCTCACAAGCACTTTTCTTGCGTGGCTGCTGAAAGACTTTTTCCAAAATCTCCTGCTTAAGTTTGTAAAGTGGCAGGTTTAAACTCCACCATAAGTGCAGGTTGCGATAGTCGTGGTGCAATCAACGGATTACTCGAGAGTTACTGGGAAGAAACCCAAAAAGCAGTATGGATTCGACAAATCTGACCCAAATAATAATGAGTCTTTATTAATCACGTTTACATTACAGCACAGTGAAATTCTTTTCTTCGCATACCCCAGCAATTCTGGAAGTTGGGGTCAGAGCGCAGGGTCAGTCATGATACAGCGCTCCCTGGAGCAGAGAGGGTTAAGGGCCTCGCTCAAGGGACCAACAGTGGAAGCTTGGCAGCTGTAACCCACAGCCTTAACTGCCAAACCACCACTCCTCCCGTTACTGAAATACTGAGCTGTCTCTACGAAAATATTCCGCTCCTGCCCTCGATGTAGGATCCCTGAACGGTGAACAATGCAACGTGACACTGAACAGGAAAACAAGTTCATGTGATTTCTCAAAAGTGTGAAGCTCATCCAGGATTAGGGTTAGGACTGCTGCCAGGAGCTAAGAAAAGGAAACCAAAGATTCCTCACATGGTCAGACTTGTAGATTTTCGAGTTGTCTTGGAGGGGCATCTGATAGGATTCTGTTAAACGCTGAACAGGGTTGCAGTGATGATAGTACGTGCAAGTGGACTGCTGGGAAGCACAACCACCCACACAGTGTCTTTATCCAGCATGATGTCTCAAATGACATCTACTTCATTTAGAAATAAACGAGCGTAAAAACTGGTTTTTCTGTTTGGTAAAAAGAAAAGCCAGCCACACCCGAAGCTCGGATGCGGCATTTCTAATCTCGTCCGTATCCGATCTCATCCGAAACTGGATTTAAAGATACAAAACCAAAAAAAAACAACAACAACATTTTTAGCCGAGCAGTAAATACCACAATGCGGATCCATTCGCGTAGAATAGTTTAGTTTCCATCATACAGTAAAATAGCGTAAACACGACACAGACGAGCTAGGTAAAATATAATACTACAGTGAAGTCCATAAGTTTGCACACCCCTTGAGGTGACGTTAAAATGTGTGTTAGTTCACAGCGAACAAAACTAAACGGCTGAAAAGTTCAATCATTGTGGTGGTTGTTGTTGTTGTTGTTGTTGTTGTTATTATTATTATTATTATTATTAGACTATTATCACAAATATGTTTATTACCGCTCAAGGTCGATTATTTCTCTCTAACTGTATCTACATTTAGCCAGGAATTAAACTTAGCAGTGCATATAATTATATATTTACATCAACGTTTACCTGCAATACAGAGAAATCTGCAGCGATATACAGGAACGCTCCGTGAAATATAGATGATCTGTGTGATGAAGCTGAACGTACTGTACAGGGAGTTCCAGCTGGTTCTGCGATGTAGTTTTTCGATATATATTTCACAGGATTTAAGAAAGTTTGGTTCTAGCACCATAAGTACAATGTTCTAAAAATATCTGCTGTAACTAACGTTAGGAGAAAGACAGTTATACCTCTAGGACGTCTGTTTAAAACACACACACACACACACACACACACACACACGTGTCCTGCAGGTCTGTTGTTCAGGATATAAGGTGTTGTCCTGCATAAGAGATTAAGTGTACAGTGGGATTTTTCCCATGAGCAGCGAGTGTGCTGGACATTCCTGCATGTTTCTATTGGACTGAAGCTCCATTGTAAAACCACCAGGATTTTCCTCACGCTTTCTCAGCGTGTCCTGTAGGATTCCTGTAGAGTTTTTATTGTTGTTTGTTTGTTTTCTGTAAGGGCGCTTAAGCTGTATTGAATTCAAACAGACCAAATATAATCCCTCGGCTAATGTCTGACGTCTGAAGCTCACGTCTTATGAGGCTAACAAGCAAGAAAGGCATTGTTTAGCATTGTGCAAACAGCAGGACTACGCAACATGGCACTTTCTCAACAGTAGCCAATTTAGTCATGTGCTAGCTAGCTGAGCCAGCTTAAAGCGCAGTTGATTCATGGTGTGCCGTAATAGACTGCCATCCCATCTGTGGTGTAGTGCTGAGGCACACCCATCCTGATGGTGAATGACTGGAAGGACACTATTGGGTTTACGATATTCTAAAATGACATTTATCCCTTCTGTCTTAACATTCTGTTCCCATGCTCTGATTTATTCTGCCTGCTGGGTCATGTGGTATCAGTGTGAGGACCCTGGTGGTTTTACAATGGAGCTTCAGTCCAATAGAAACGTGCAGGAATGTCCAGCACACTCGCTGCTCATGGGAAAAATCCCACTGTACACTTATGCAGGACCACACCTTATATCCTGAACAGCAGACCCGCAGGACACGTACGTGTGTGTGTGTGCTTTAAATAGACGTCCTGGAGGTATAACTGTCTTTCTCCTAACGTTAGTTACAGCAGATCTTTTTAGAACATCGTACTTAGGGTGCTAGAACCAAACTTGTGTGTATATTAGTGCAATGTTTTGTGTGTGTGTGATCTATTACAAATAGTACAGCAGAAGGAAACAGTACACCACCCATCGTGGTGTAGTGCTGAGGCACACCCATCCTGATGGTGAATGACTGGAAGGACACTATTGGGTTTACGATATTCTAAAATGACATTTATCCCTTCTGTCTTAACATTCTGTTCCCATGCTCTGATTTATTCTGCCTGCTGGGTCATGTTGTATCAGTGTGAGGACCCTGGTGGTTTTTCTCGGGCTTTAATCCAATACGCTTATTAAATGGCGTACACACGAAACCAAATACCCTCCGTTTAAAAAAATAAAAATCACGAGTGAGTTTACAAAAGCAACTCGGACTACACTTGGAAGGAACTTTTAAATGTGTATTAGGCTTCATGCTTTATCACAAGTAAGAAAAATGGTCAAAAGGTGCATGTCAGGATATAGATATTAAGATAATAAAAGACGAAAAAAATGAGTAAAAGTTTGCACCCCCCGTTCTGAATACCATGTAAAGACCTCTATTATGATTCATTGTAGTAATTTTAGTTTTTTGTAGTTTATTTTCCGTCCATCCACCCGTCCGTCCGTCCATTCATCCGTCCACCCACCCGTCCGTCCTATGAAGGGTTGTGGGTGCTCTGCAAAGTCAACACTTTGAAATGTTTAAAAGACCCACACCATCTGTCAGCTAAATGCTCTGACCACAGTCTGAGCCCAGGCCCGTTCCTAACACCAGCAAATAAAACAAAACAAAACAAAAGTATTTGGTTAAGGATTACATACACCGCTGTACACGGCTGCTGTCATTTGTCGAGTAACAGATGATGACAGTTAGAGGTCAGAGGCTAGGGCCTGCATCCTGGAAAAAAGTAAGGGGGGGGGGGGGATCCATGTTCTTTATAATGATGGTGTATATTTACAAGTTTTAATCCTCAACATTACTGTAATATTTTATTCATTATGAAACTCATCAGCTAATCAAATTGTCTATCTTTGTCTGTAAATGATTTCTCTAAGCCCTGCTAATTCCCCTTTATTGGGGAATGAATCTATTGCAGTAGATAAGATACTATTATACATGATACACTCAATTCCTGTGAATCTCTGAAATTGTGAAATTTATTCCTGCTGTACTATTTGTAATAGATAACACACACTCACACACACACACACACACACAATATTGCACTAATATACACACCCACACCGTGTCATAGAAAGATTTGTTTGCCTGAGGTATCCCACGGGTGTCTAAGTTACCACGTGAAATTAATCATTAACACTCTCACACACTTCACCCTTCACCACTTCCGCCTCGATTGATTCCCAGTTGCCATTTTAACGGTTAATACCGTGAGTGTGAAAAGCGTGTTCGCCTCACACCTCCAGGGTCGGGGGTTCGATTCCCACCGTGGCCCTGTGTGTGTGTGTGGAGTTTGCGCGTTCTCCCCGTGCTGCGGGGGTTTCCTCCGGGTACTCCGGTTTCCTCCCCCAGTCCAAAGACACGCACGGTAGGCTGATTGGCGTGTCTAAAGTGTCCGTAGTGTATGAACGGGTGTGTGAGTGTGTATGTGATTGTGCCCTGTGATGGACTGGCACCCTGTCCAGGATGTACCCCGCCGTGTGCCCCATGCTCCCTGGGATAGACTCCAGGTTCCCCGCGACCCTGAAGAAGGAGTAAGCGGTAGAAGATGGATGGATGGATTGCAAATCAATGTAAACAGTGTCAGTTGGAGAAACCTCGACATTCTGTTCAAATTAGTTAAATAAATAAATCTGTAGGTGAAAGGTGAATTATCGATTGTTAGCTACTTAACATGCTAGCTCATTAGCACCCTGGGTCTTGTACAGATGCCTGGAAGTATTTACGTTTGACTTTGGAAGTAATCAAGGGTTTAATTATGCTTCATTTCCAGTCAGTGGGAAACGCTCGATCTTTCAGATGTGCTTTCCTCGACCATATTCTGAGCTCGCCAAGCCTGCCATGCTGAACCCGTTCTCTCCATGACATCCGCTGCGGCATTAGGAGCTGACCTTAGTGGATTACTGGACAGGAAGTCCTACAAGGTGACAGGTTCTGATTACAGGTAATATATAACACATAAAACACATATTTCAAGCCACTGAGTGCCTTATAACTCTTGATAAGAGTTATGAAACTGACCGCTAGCATAACGTTAGCTAACTATGCAGGACTGTTTTATCCTTTAGGAAATTCACCTGCTGTATTTTCTTTAAATTGTCCCGACAACTGAGAGCGACGTGTGCAAGAACATCCAGAAGAACCTAACTGCCCTGACTGATAGGGGTGAGTGCGTTCTGCTCCGGTTTACGCTATGCTGCAGTTATCATGCTGCGATTAAGAGTCCTGTTATAACAGGTACTGGAATGTACTTTCATTTCTTTTTACCTCGTGCCTTGAATCACTTTTAAGCACGTTCATGCCAACCAGGAACTCTAACGTCCTACCTCCATCCTCAGAGCATTTGCGCAATATCAACAGAGAAGGGAGGGGGGAAAAAACAGACGTCTGTCTGTTTTTTTCTTCTAAAGGTAGACAAATACTCCTATGAAAATGCCCATGAGGAAGGACCCACTTGGCACTTTTTTATTTTAAAGTGCGTGTAGGGCGCAGGCTGTCGTAGTTCAGCCTTAGTAGTCCTGGAAGGAGGAAAAAAAACCCAGGAAAACATGCGTTTTGAGGAAAGAAAAATCACTATTAAATTAGAAACACGCCGCTGTCTCTTGTTCTCACTTGGCATCGCGGAGGACGTGATGTCCAAAAGAACCCCGTGAGTTGGGATTCCATCTCTGTGATTCAGAGCTCTTGAGAAACATCTTGCGAAAAACGCCTCATAGCGCAGAGACTATTGCGAGATGCAGCCAGATAATGCCTTTTGGAATCACCTAGGCAACGGGCCTCACCTAACGATCACAGCTACCAATTAACTAAGCGGTCGTAGTGCTCAATGATGTCTGACGAAAACAACGTGACAGACGGAACAACCGACAGAGTCTTCGGCTCAGCTCTGTGGTTTCTCCGTGCAAAAGCAGCAGTTTCTGTGGAGTTTTTTTTCCATTAAAGCCTGATATGAGTCAGCGGTCATTATGAATGTTTTGTAAGAAGCTTGTAATGTGATTTGGTTTATAGATTTGTCCCTTTGGGGAAAGCCTTACATGCTCCATGTAGATCCCTACAAAATAGCGTTTAACGTCAACCCCGTTAGGAATCTACTAGCACCCTTCGCGGAAACCCTCGATCGCACCTTTTGCGCCCAGGGCGTTCTCCGGACCGCGCACACACACGCACGAGGTTAGCGCTACGCTCTTTGTTTTAGGAATAAATTACCATATGTGATGCTGACAGGTTTGAACAGATTCTGATCGAGGAGCTGGTTCTTTAGTGTGAAGGTGACGTTCAGGGAAGAACTCTGTGACACGTGGCTGCTCTTTAGATAATACAGTCCCACGGGTCGACCTGCCCCGTCTGCGTCGACGCTGAGCTCGGTGTGGTGACTCAGGACCGCTCCGTCTTCCCCGAACCATCCGACCTCCGGCTTTGGGAAACCCTCCGCCTCGTAAAGCAGCGTGACGGTGGAGCAGTTCGTCTTAACGCTCAGCCTCGGTTCTGTGTAGAAGGCTAGCATAAACACACACACACACACACACACGCACACACAAACGATGTGAAACAGGTTTCACAGAGATATGAATAAGCAACTACATTATCTGATAGTCAGCATCTTAATCAGATGAATTTCAGTTTACAAAAAGCTAAAAATAAACACATTCCTGAATATAATAAGCAGAGGTGTTTCTTAATGGTTGTGGCAGAGCTAAACAAGACACAACGTTATGCTGGCTTGCTTTCCGCATCGCTCGTAGTGCAACGCAAAATAAAATGAGCAGGCAGATCCCACTGTATGACGATCTGAAGTAGTCACCCGTCCACAACCACAACCACATTTCCGCGTTTACTCTAGAAAGTGTTTGTTAAGATGTTACTGTTCTGACTTACGGAAATCTCTTACAAACAGTCTTAGAAAGGACATCTGTTAGTCATAGCAGACTGTTGGCGTAAGCCTGCACACTCAGCACTAAACTGATAGCTGGTGCAGATTCCTCAGGTTCATCGTGCAGACACTGAGAAGATGAACACGTCACGGTGGAGGGACGTGATACATCTGAGGAAAAGGGGGGCGCTAATATTGCGCATTACGTACGAGAACCATGTCGGGCGGACGGGGGATCTAAACTTTTCCCACCTTCCTCAGCATGATTTCTAGACTTTGTATAAATAAAAAAAGAGAGAGAGAGATTGAGAAGTGACTTGAGCAGGAGCCAGACGTCTGAGTCTGCTACTTAGAATTTACTCATAATGCTCTCTGTTAGAAGGCAGGATATTCTTATTGACTGAGCATTACTCGTATCTTCATACCTCCGTATTCCAGCCACACCTGGGCCGCATCCGTGCCCTTGGCGTTGCTCGCCGTGCACAGGTACCCGCCCACGTCTCTCGGCCCCACCGGCTCGATCCTGAGCGTCGCGTTGCCTTTCCTCAGCTCGGACACGAGCATCGACGTGCGGTTACGGTAATCCGGGCTCTGCAAGTCCAGCTGATTCCGTTGGTAATAGAAGCTGTGGATGACGCGGGAATCCTCCACCCGCTGCCATGTGACAACCAAAGACGAAAGGTCAGAGGTGGGGTCAGGGGTGAACTCACAGTCCAGGAAGACCGGCTGACCTCGGACCGCGACCACGCGACCCACGGGTTTGCTCACTGTAAAGCCTGCAGAGATACAGTATAAACACGTACACGCTTATTAACTCCATTTCTCCATTTTCCTGCACACACACATACACCTGGGAGCAACGCTCGCCGCATGTACCCGATGTAAGGAATAAAACAGTCGGCGTGTGCGGTTACAGGAAAATAATCCTCGACGTATGACGTGGTGTGATTAAGCGGAGATACTGTTACCACGCTGAAGTGGACGAAAACACCTGTTTAACTCTTCTGAACCACCGCAGCTATAAACAGCCGCTCTTTATTTTCTCGTGAAGTTAATAAGACAAAAAATAAAACAACTCCATGACCGTTCCGAAGCGAGAGAGACCCCTTCCAAAAAAGGATGAATTAAATAAACGTCTCCTTAAAGGACTTACCGAAAACCTCACCGTCTTAATGCTTATATGTTTGTCTTTGTTAAATAGCAACAATTTAAAAAAAACAAAAAAAAAGGGGAAAAAAAAGCCTTAGATTATTTGGAGTTAGCATTAATGTACAGTAAACGCCTGAAAAGTATTACATGGTGTCCCTCAAGTTTCCATTTAAGGCCCCATTTTGTTCTTGCTTTTGCTGTCCCTCTTGTATATATAATTCGTAAAGCTAATGTTGTCCATGTTAAATGTGAATAAAAACAGAATGCAATGATTTGCACATCTCATAACCCCCACCCCCCCCACCCCCACCCCATGATATTCACAATAGCAATTACTTGGAAAGTAAGTGTTAGCAAAAAGAAACAGTTGGAGGTTAATTGGGAACGGATCAGTAAGGCGATCGGGTATAAAAAAAGGGGATCTTAGAGAGGCGGAGTCTTTCGGAAGTGAAGATGGGCAGAGGTTCACCAATCTGCGAAAAACTGCGTCTACGATCAGTCGAACAGTTTTAGAATAATGTTCCTCAATGAAAATAAAAATTGTGAAGACTGTGAATAGCTCATCATCTACAGGACATGTCGTCATCAAAAGATTCAGAGAATCTGGAGAAATCTCGTGCGTAAGGTACGAGGGTGTGAATCAATACTGCATGCCCGTGATCTCCGGGCCCTCAGGCGGCATTAAAAACAGGCGTGATTCTGTAATGGAAATCACTGCATGGGCTCAGAAACAGCTCGAGAACTCACTGTCTGTGAACACAGTGACACCCACAACCGCTGGTTAAAGCTCCATCATGGAAACAAGAAGCCATATGTGAATATGCAGAATATCCAGAAACGCCGCCGTCTTCTCTGGGCCAAAGCTTATTTAAAATAAACAGGCGAACTGAAAAAATGTTCTGTGGTCAGATGAACCCATATATGAAATTATTTTTGGAAACCACAGATGCCACGTCATCTACACTAAAGAGGCCTTAAAAGGAGAGGGACCACCTAGCTTTTTATTAGCACTCAGTTTAAAAGCCCGCATCTCTGGTGGTATGCGGGTGCATTAGTGCCTATGGAATGGGCAGCTTGCACATCTGGAAAGGCGACATCAATGCTCAAAGGTTTATACAGGTTTTAGAACAACATACGCTTCCATCCAGATCCCATCCCATCTTTACTTCCCAGATACTCTTTTTATACCCAATCATCTTACTGACCTGTTCCCAATCGCCCTAATCAGTCGCAAAATGTTCCTCCAGCTGTTTCTTTTTACTAACACTTACTTTTCCAGCCTTTTGTTGCCCCCGTCCCAACCTGTGTCCCGGCCATCAAGTTCAAAATGACCCTATTTTTTTTTTCTCCTCGAAACGGTACATTTCCTCAGTTTAAACATTCGATATGTTGTCCATGTTCCGTTGCGAATAACATACGGGTTTGTGCTTCGTGCTTTTATTTACATTTCACAGAGCGTCCCAACTTCTTTGGACTCGGGGTTGTGATTTCCTTAAAGAGTTATGAGCTGAAATGAAAGTAAACGAAGCGATGAATACCTTTAGGGCATGCTTTTCTCTTATTATTACTGCTTTTTTTCAGTGAACAAGAAACGACACGCTCGACCCTTGCATAGAAGCCCGGATCACGTGGACTTGTCCTACTTGAACACAGCCGCAGAAAACCTTTCAGCCCATTCAAGTATTTCATTTCGAGCTTTACAATGCCGTGATGGGTGGCGGACTGGTGCATGATGGGAACCGCCATCAGGTTTTATTCATCCTCAGATATTTCCCTATAGTTCCAAGGGATCTGAACAAAACTTCTATTCAAGGACCTGAACCTACTCAAACCTGGCTGGTTGAACGGATGTGTTTAACGGGACTAGTTCAGACTGAGACATGTCATTTTGAGGCTCTTTAATCAAATAATGCTTTTGTCTTTTTTTAAACGGAGGAAGGACCTTATGATAATTGTTACTCCTGCCTTTCGGTTGAATTCAAATTTAAAGGGACTTTCAGGCTGCTGTGAATCACATTAAAAGACTCCGATTTTGTATTTCATACCTGTAGTTTGAAACAGCCCAAATGTTGTCATACTTGTCACAAATTGCCCGTGAAAGGCTTACGTCACTGCTTGCGTTTGTTCCTTGCTGTCCACGTGCTTCTGTTTATGTTTTGCCATGTGCATTTATTTTGATTCCAGTCCATTCCCTGCCTCTGTTTTGCTACTCCGATGTGTTCACCTGTTCTGTGTGTCATCTTCTTATTTACGCCCCGTCGTGTCCGTTCTTCTTTTGCGAAGTCGCGCGCATTCCAGAGCCTTATTTCTTTGTCTGTTATTTCCAGGAACTGCTGCTTGTGCTATCGTTTCTGAAAGCGGATCTCCGTTTGTCGACGGCGTCCTTCCGAGTATACGCACTTGGGTCCTGACTTCACTACACAAAAGTCAAGGGACGCTTGCTTTCCACTTGTTCATTTAGTCTGCAGGTGCTTCTGTCCTACTTGGCAAAACACGAGTTTTACAGGCTTGGAAGCCACAGAAAGCATTTGTCTGGGTTTTTTTTTTGGGAAGTCATCGTTATTCAGGAACTATTCTTCTTTCCTGACTGAGAACAAAAAAAGTTTTCTCGTGAAAAGAGTCTTTTCATAGTTAAATCAGTGCTAGAACTGGAACGGGTGCGCCAAAGGGATGTGGCATGGCCCAAAATTCAAAGGAGGAACATTTCAATGACAATAGTTCAGATTTGATGTGGGTATTGATTCTTTTTTTTCTTTAAACCCAAGCTGCTTATTTAGCTGTTCGTCTGATGAAGTTTTGCGTATAAATGCTTGACGATTTAGACGTGCAGACACACCAAAAGGGCAAACTTCATACGCTCAAACGTCCTGCCAGTCTAAATATCATTTTTCACTCAGGCTTTTCCCTTAATCGAAGGAGCGGAAATGAAGGTCAGTCTTCTCGCTGCTAAAGCGTCAGCGAGCGTTTTATTTGGTATAACCTGGAAGTCGTTAGTTCTGCGGATGTTCCACGACAGCAAAAGTAACCGTGAACGGGTTAAAAAAAGAACGCCGCGTCATTCTACATAAATTAAAAGAATTACAGGTTTGTAAAAGGAGTACAACATGCTGTTGTAGGAAATCACTTCGCTTCAGAGTGTTTTGTTCCGGTAATATCAGTGTTTCGTTTCCAAACATTGACGTGACATCGCAGAGTGATGGAGTCCTCGAAACTACTGAACCATGCAACATTTTCACAAAAAGGATAAAAGACATCCATTTAAAAACATAAAAACATATTTGAGGAGCAGACTGGAACAAGCCTGTGCAGGAGCAGATGCAGGACAAAATTACGTACTCGCAGGGTTTAGTCGAGACTACACCTGCAGGCGTTATAGAAACACTGAATACCCAAGAACACCAAGATAAACACAGGGCTTTCTGGAAGAATAAAACAAGGATAAAAGAAAAAAAACCACAGTAAACCATGTCATTAGGAAATAAAGACCCAACAGGAGAGCAAGTAAACAATAATTTGCGGTGACACAGTATAATAAACACGAAAAGAAAAGAACAACAGCGCACAAACCACACGTTGATTGAATTGTGAGCATAATAGAAGCGTTGGGCTGGACTGAACGGACAGAAACACAGATTCTGGTGAGTCGTTGGGGGCAGACTCTGGACTTAAAGCCTTATGAAATCACAATTGTTTGTTTATTTATTTATTTATTAGAGCTTTTTTGCACGAGTCTCTTGGCATCGCCGATTCAAATAAGTTCGCATATATAACAGATGACAAAAATATATTTTGTAGCTGTTCGTATTATAATTGTACTGTTTCGAATTTCCAGGAAATCTGACTCCAAATTGTGTCCATTCGAAAGCTCTCTAGAACCCATCTGTCCCACGTCCAACAAACATTGTGGGTAGTAGGTTACAGTATGAGGTAATTCAACCATGAGGATCAAACAGGCCTTTGCTCTGAGCAACCTGCTTCCCAGATGAGTTAACATCTTTTGTTGCCCCCGTAACATCCCTTACAAATCACGGCTCTCGAGCCGTTGAAGGTTAAAAAGAAAGTTAGCTAGCCCACTGTTAACTAGAGCGTGCTTGCGTGTAGGCTTGTTGCTAATTTATCGATCCCAGAGTCGCTCATTTTAGTAGCAGCCACAGACCGGTTTTGTTATTTAGAAAAGGTGAAGCGTAGAAACGGATAATGAGGTCTTTACTACGTTGTGAATGCCATTTTATTACTTGAAGGCAAAATAAAGAAGAGAAACGAGGGTAAAATATCTCTGGTTGTGGTGTCACGCTGATCCACTGCTCACACAAATCCAAAGTGTGTTCTTTTTCAATACTTTGGCTTTGGAAATGATTAATATCGAGCACATTGTGCCTTTTGTGTAGGGAGAGCTAGCTGCACCATCTAGAAGAGGTTTCCACATCCACATTATTGCGCTTGTAGAAAAACAAAAAGCTGTGATTGATTTAGATAACAATAACATAACTGAGATCATCTGTAATGGATGGAAAAGACCCAGCACTGGAATTCTACCCTCAAGAACATTCCAGACCTGCTGTTTTTAAAAGAAACGCACAGGCAGTCAGAACATTTTAGGCTAATCCGGATAGCCAGCGTGGCAAAAAAAAACTGCTTCTGAAGGCTGTAAACTGTAAATTTGAACACAATCAACACCACATTCAGGTGGTTAAACTCATGAGAACACTGTTGCTAGGAGACCAGAAAGATCTAGACAACAAGCATGAGGAAAGCTAATGACTGAAGCTATTGGGGTCGAATTTTAAACAGTTTAAAGACACAATAACTGCGTACAAAAGACATAACCGAATCGAGAATATAAACATTTACCTCAGACGTGTCGATTAATTACCAAAAAAAAGGCTCAACGCGGCTATAATTACACTCTAACAGCGCCTAGCATCGAGCGCAAACCCAGCTTCTTCTATGGGTTCAGCCATACTGAGAAACGCCGACAACACGCACACCTGGAGCTGTCAGAAAAACTGGTAACACTTTATTTAAAAGGAAACTACATGATCCCTCATAGCATCAGTTCATTTTCATCATGTTGGCTTTGGAAATTTTTACAAAGCAGCCCACAATATATGGTTTCCAACCCAAAAAAGAAAGATCGTTTCTTAGAGACGGAGCAAAACAAATGAACAATGATGATAATAAAACCACAACCAGAACACGCCAATTTGGATGGTAATAAAAGACCTGGGTTCACCGGTAATGGCTGGAAAAATCCAGCGTCCCATGGAGAGCTAACGCTAATGCTTCGTCACCCTCAAGAACTTTCCAGACCTGCTGTTTTTACAAAAAAAAATTCAACCTGATGTGTGGTTGTGGATGTCGTAAAGTTGCAAGCCACCGACTTCAACATTCAAACAGATGAACAATTCCGTCTTCAACACGATCGCGGTCTCCATACTCAAACAATTTGATCTTTTTTTTTTTTAAATCACAATTTTGAGAAATTTTCTAGTAATACAGGTTTCCAGCTAGTCTCAAGTTTATCAGTGGAAAGTGTACACTGCCACCTAGTGCGTGCGTGTGATTTGCGCGATGAAGATCAGTCTGTAAGTCAGTCGGTGACTAGAACAAACATCTTGTCAGCCCGACTACGAACTACAGCCACCAAGAACAAGACAACCTTTTTTGAGTGGAAGCCGGAGACATAGGACCAGGTCCAACAGGTCCAGAATGTACTTTTTGTTTAACCAAAGGTTGTTTTTTTTTTAACCTTTACTGACATTTTCATTCGCTGAACATGTTTTAAAAAATCCACAGTAATGACTCACAATCTGAACTTACACTGCACGTGATATCCAAGTGAATGACGTGTGGATGGAAATGAAAAGCATCATATGAAAGATTAAATATCAAGCTAACTGAAGGGTTTCAGTAACCATCTAGTTATCCTCTCACACTGAACACACCCGTAACTGACTACAATTTACATTTTAGAAACAGCAAAACCTATACTTTTTAATGGCACAAGCTCTCAGCTAATACGTGTGCTTGTGCCACGACATTTGGATATTAGTCATAGTTAAAGGAGTTTCGGCGAACCGTCTGACAGTAATGATACCACTTGTTCTATAAAAGTGTGCCATTTGAACCAGTAACCTGAACTTGCCATCTGAAGGTTTGTTTAATTCTCAGGCTATCAGCCTCCGCTCTCAGAACTCTTTTAGTGCTCTGTTCTCATGTGCTATTATTACACTTTGCTAAACATATCATGACTTTTTACACAGAGCGCCGTTCTACTCAGTGGGTTTAGTCGTGTTCCTCCTTTCACAAACACTGTGCGCGTTGATGAAAGCGGGGTTTCATGCTGATAATCTGGGAGTTCTCCTTTCTAACTTCCTTATCTGAAGTTCAGCTGCCAGCCCCGTTGAACAGATTTAATGACCATTTTTATTGCTTTGTTGTCGTCTGAAACTTTAATGCTTTATACATTTATATAAATGAACTGGATTTAGATTAACTTTGGAAAAAGTAACCACTGCTATTATTCAAATGCGGCTTTGAGGTTCAGCTTGCAGAAAAGTACAAAAATATGTCTTAAGCAGATAGATATCTTGTTTGGTTGGGTTTTTTTTTTTTTGCATGTAATATTTTTTGCATGCACGTTTTTTATTATTATTATTATTGTTTGTTTATTTTTTTTTCTCACATTAGGTATTTTTGAGATTTCTGAAGATGTTATCGAGGACATACAGCACAGCTCCAGTGATGGTTAGAAGTATTTAGTTTAACTAACGTGTACAAGCCTTTACATTTCATATTATGTTGAACATTTTTATCTTTGGTGCATTAAGTAGTTTCTTTACACTACATAATAAGCAATATACTACAGCCGGCATGTACATTACGGTACAGTACAGTACAGGTGCGTATGAAACGAGTTGAGCTGAAGAAAGATGAAGAAACTTTATTACCTGCACAAACAGTTGTGAGAAAAGGCAGGAGGAATATGAAGCAGTCCATCTCAGTGGCAGCACGGTTTAACGGCATCTGGACATCAACATTCTGTACTCATGGTTTAAATAAGTAAGGCGTGACTTCTGTTACTAAGTAAACCATGAGACTGCCATCAGTTGTTTTTCGCCTACGAGTCGACTCTTTAATTCGGTTCTTTTTTCTTTTTTAAATAAGCGAATCGCGGTCGAAGTGAATCTTTTAAAGCAGTCGTTTTCAAAGTGGGGGCCGGCATAAATTCTCACTCTCAGACAACCACACACACACACACACACACACACACACACACACACAATCAATTTCTAATGTAATGTAAAGATGTAAGATGTAATTAATAATAATAATAATAATAATAAAAGGGGGATATCTTCAGAAGTCTGTATTTTTAATGTGTTTTAAAGACATCTTGCAAAAAGGGGGGCCATTTGCGGGGGCCTTGCCCTGGAAAAGTTTGGGAACCCCTGGTATAAACATCCGATTCAGTGAAATAACGCTTCATAGGTGTGTGACTGAATCAGCATGAAGTGCGCAGTCATATAAGAATTTTCTAGTCATATTTGAATAGAATTAATAACAGGATTTTTTTTTCTTTTCATACACTGCAAATATGTAAAGCTGTAATTTGGGGTTATTTACATAAAGTCACTTTTAGAACAAAAATAATGCAATGCAGTTTAAGCCACGGATCATTTAAGGCAAAATATAAATAGCTTTGGCCAATTTACTTCCAGTTTACATTCCCAGAGCTCTGATGTTCACATAAACATGGTCATTGAGTATGATTTCTGATATTTACAAATGCCTTTCCTATGTCTTTCAAAATAAACCCCCAAAACCTAGATACCGTGGATATAAAAAGTTTACACACCCCTGTTAAAATGGCAGGTTTTTGTGATGTAAAAAAAATAGCACATTAAAGAAAGATAAATCACGCCGGATCCTTTTCTACTTTTATTGTAAAAATTGAATCTATTAATTAAAGTGAAACACAATAAGAATCATTTCAGTGGGGGGAAAAACATGAAAAATATATTTAAATTTTTTGGGGGGTAAGAGTGAACCGGTTTGGAGAGTCTTGACTTTCTTCCAAAAGCATTCTAACTTACTCTGATTGGCTGGACATCTCCTGTGCACAGCCCTTTTTTTTTTTAACATCACAGAAACCTGACATTTTACCACTGGTATGTAGACTGTTTCTTACTTATTTAGGTGAGCTGAGTTAAGCCTTTTTAATCACTTGTTAATCTTGGTGATTGAGGCGATTTCCTTGCTTCTCAGAAATGAGTGGCCAGAATGAGAAAGAACAGATCACATCCTTTTCAGGCCTGGACTGGCCAGAATTCCTGGTGCGCTGATAACTGATTTGGTCTGCTGCCCTGCTGTTTTCTTTCTTTCTTTCTTTTTAAAAATAAATGTATTTCCTCATTGATGGATTGATTTAATCGTCATTATTTTATATTATTGCGTGTCCGGTGTGCTCAGGTGATCCTTTCCGAATTCTCCTATTTTTCACAATAAGCTGTCACACTTCCGGTTCGACCTGAGATGACCGGTAGGGGTAAAATAAGATAAACTAAATATGCTTGGATATATTTGTATGAAATATAGTATGGTTAAATCTCAGGTATCTTAAGTATTTTTAAAACAAACAAACAAACAAACAAACAAAAAAAAAACCCCGACACATTGCCCTAATGTGATGCTTTAATTTTAACCAAAAGAAATGTCTTTTGTGTACCTCTCTCCTGCATTTCCTGTACGCTGATATTTAATCAGGACTGCTTCACATACCTCTACGTTGCTTGTTTATGTTTTTATGGGATGGTCATACCGTGTGTATAAATTGTATTTAGGAAATCAAAAATAGCTTTGTCAGTGTATGGGATAACATGGATGAGTGTGAGACTCCCAGCCTGAAATTATCTCTCAGTCTGGCCGTAATCCTTTCCGACTTATGTCAATATTTAACTGAGCTGTAATTACAGACTTTGTGTCTTTATACGCACAGCCCTATAATCTGCATTTAATATCAGGAAGACATCCCTATTCATTGGGCCTAGATTAATGCCTGCTGTAATTACATATCACCACCGAAACTACATCCATGGGCTCTCGCGACCTCGAGGACTGTCCTGTTGTCGGCCACCGTAAACGAGCTTTAACTTAAACTAGTCTTCTATTGATGAAATCTCTGAAAGAAAAACCAGACTGTTGGTTCCAAATTAAAGAATGACATTTCTGACATTTCTCAACATTTTTATAGACTTTTTTTTCTAACACTACATGGGTCTATATCGGGCTACATAAACTATACTATAATAGATATTAGCAGTAAGGCTGGGCAACATTACAATATATTATCAATATTGTGATAAATTATGTAACAATACCCTTTCCTGAGAAAAAAGATGTATAGCCAGTATTTTTCTGATTATAATTATAAATAATATAAAATGCTTTGTAAGAAGCTGATAGGATGATATTGCACAAATGTTTTGAATGGTAAAAAAAAAAAAACCCAATTAAATAATAATTTTTTAATAACTCATTTTTGTAGGCGTTATTGTAGACAGTCTTACTGAACTCAGTATCACCGTTTTGATGGCATTTTTTAAGCAGACCTAAATATCACGTCCGATATTTTGTATTGTCTTCAAGTATCGTGATATGATATTTGAGTCAAATTGCACACCCCTAATTAGCATTGACGTCATAACTCAACGCCACGACTGTCTAGTCATCATAGAGTCAGTGTAGAAATGTTTCTAGCTTATTTGATCTAGGTTTGTAATTTCTCGTGCATTAAAAACCCATCTTAAACTTACTGTCGAACATTATATCATTTTTGATCTTTTAATCTTTTCGGAAATGACATGTTTTTGGGGGGCAATTCTGATCACAAAACATTTATTAAACGTTTATTGAATGTGTGATCATGTTGATCTGAGCATCTAAATCTTAATGCTAAACTGCATGTTAAAAGAAACGGAGGGAAAAAAAAGAAAAAGCCCTGAATCGATGAGTAAACGATTCGAATCGTTTTACTGAACCGAACTATGTGAATCGAATCACTGAAAAGAATCGGTTGGCGCTGTACCAATGTCGCACGTCAGTACGACGGACTTTGAACGTTCAGTATATCTCAGCAGAGTTACGAGAATATTCGTAAAGTTGAATTAACATGCATTCTTTTGTATAGTGTTAAATACTTTAGTTAATACTGAGACGCCATAACGACCGTTAAAGGTCTACTTAAAGCTTTTAAAAGACTGCACCCCCCCTCGTTAGATGCGACAGTGGTATGATCCACGTGGCACGCTGCTGCTGAACATGTGCTGTTTGTTGATCTGATAGCGCGATGGCTTTCTAATAAGGGGAGAGATGATTATTATCCGGTTTGTCAGTTGACGTTAGTGAGCGGGGTATTTACGATATCCATCGAAGTCTATAGATTTTTTATTTAACTGACTTACAGACAGTTTATTTTCGTTAGAGAGTAAATCGTTAGCCACGCGCGCGCCTCTGAATCAGGGCAGGACATTAAGGAACCGGCTCATCAGCTGCTTCAGGTATTTACTGTTTCTTCTTCTTCTTCTCCTTCTTCTTCTTTAATCTGCTTGGTAATACACCAGACTCCCCTTTCTCGTGGCAGACGTGATGGTGCTGTTGAGAAATAGCATGGATTATGACTAAAATCCAGTGCATTATATTGCCACGTCATAATACGGCCTGTACAGTTGACATGAGTTAATATCATAATGCTCTGTGTTTATTCATAATTCAAATATGACTCATACTGGTAACATGTCGAGGTCTTTCAAAATCTTTTTCCTCTGAATTATTTTTCTTTCCTCTGAATTACTCTCGCATGCCTGCACGCACCCCCTCCCCTCTCCCCTCCCCCCAATTTGCTCCAGTTCACCAATGTGAAAATGTCCATTAAATATAATTAAATATTAATCCTCACATCATTAATGCCCTGACAGGCCAGTGCTCCATTTACAGATTGATACCATTGCTGTTCCTCTCAGCAACGCTTAGGGTTTGACCTTTGGCACTGAGGATTAAAGGTCACATTAGGATCATCAGAACATTAGACGTGTGCTTCATTAGGTTTGACATGACAAGTTATATATATTTGTCTTGTTAACTTTACAAGAAGGAGGAAAGAAACGCTGGCGAGGGGACGGCCGTTCTCCGCCGCTTTAACGTAAGAGAGAACCGGACCTAACTCGATCAGTGACGCGCAGATGTAACTGTAATCGGATAAAAGTAAAAAAGCATGTGGCGCCCTTTAAAAAGTTGTGATGAATTGGAACGAACCGCAGTGCCTCGGGTTCATCGCGCCACCCCGTCACCGATTATTTTCCTGTAACAGCACGACACGGAGTGTTTTATTCCTTTCTGAGTGTTGTGGAAAAGCGCATGCTTATTGTATGCTGACGGTGTGACATTGTGTTGTATGAAGGCACTTTGTAATGTCATATAACAGCACGTTAGGCGATATTAGTCGTGAGTTGGATTTAGGACGGTCTGATTTTCGTCCTTGATTTTTCCGACCGTCCTGTCGAGGATCAGTATCGTCTCCGACACTCCTACTAGGGCTCATGGCAGCTTGTCGTTCTGATAACACTGTGAAGGGGGATTTGATTTGCTGCACTGGGTCTGTGGCTGGTTTTGTGTCAGGACAGAATTTGCTGCATGGTGGGTAAGATTATGTCTCACATTCTGAAAAATCTCCTTCTTGTTCTCCTTCTTATTATTACAATTATGGGGCCAAGCACCAAAGGTTCACATGGTGCCCTACTGTCATTCTATCTTTTCTTATTTCCTCTTCTGGCTAGGGTGTGTATGGCAACCTGTAGAACTGTCTGGTAAAAAGTTGGGAAATTTGGCACACTGATTGGGGCGGGTCTAAGGAACATTCCGACCAAATTCAGGTCAAGTGCTGCCAACGCTCTAGCGCCACCGTCGGGTCAAATCTAGGCCTAATTTGTTTTCCATAATGAGGCTTTGTAAATATAACAGTTGAATATGTTGTGCAGCACAAATCAGCTAAATGGTCTGCACTTATATAGCGCTTTTATCTAAAGAGCTTTACACTGTGTCTCATTCAGCCATTCACACACTCGCACACCAATGGTAGCAGAGCTGCCACGCAAGGCGCTAACTTGCCATCGGGAGCAACTTGGGGTTCGGTGTCTCGCCCAAGGACACTTCGGTATGTGGAGTCCCGTGGGCCGGGAACCGAACCTCCGACCCTACGATTAGTGGACGACCCGCTCTACCACCTGATCCACAGCCGCTACTAATGCACGTTTGGTGCACTGGGACAGAGTTTATTGGGTTTATTTTAGACTCGGAAGTATCTATTGTAACATAATAATCTTTTTGTTTTGTTTAAACAGATCGTCCGCATCGTCGCCGTTTCTCTCTCCGTCTGAGGTAACTGCCACGCCGCCACCATGCGGAGGTGTCAGAATTGCGGTGGGACGGAAGTGGACGTGGACCAGGCTCGCGGTGACGCCGTGTGTATGGGCTGCGGCTCCGTGCTCGAGGACAACATCATCGTCTCGGAGGTGATGTTCGTGGAGAGCAGCGCCGGAGCCTCGTCAGCCGTCGGCCAGTTCGTGGCCTCGGACTGTGAGTGACTTTCACACGTGCCGGCAATCGGTTTTATGATGCATTGCGGTATTCATGGTACTATCGTATCTTTTGTACGTTATTTCGGACGCATGAGCCGGTCTTATAATACGGTTCAGTAAACGTTTGGAGAGCAGCATACACAGCACCATTGCATTTGGGTTTTTCCCAGGCAGAGTTTGGGTTAAATTGGATCAGCCAATCGCAGTTTGGTCTAAGTAAACTGTTCCACATATTACAATTAGATGATAAAACTGAACTCTCTTTTGAATGTATGAAATTTTAAACGACATTTTGATAAAAAGTGTTAATTTCACTTCTGTATGGAGACTTTCGGGACACCCCTATATTAATGCCTAGTTATTTTTGGTCTAAAAGTCCTTAATTTATTTTGAGTAATTCTTGATGGTTGATGTCTGATTCTTTAGTTCATCAGGTTATAAGATGAGGCAGATTCTTAGCAATTGACTAAAATTACTATGATTTATCATAATCTAAAATAAATTAAGCAATAATCAAATGATTAAAATATGTCCAAAGCATATATATGCACATATATTATATGTTAAAAAATATTAAAATAATATGCATATGTAACATAAATATCTTAATAAATAAGAAACAACTAAAAAGTATTGTTTAAACAAAAAAAAAATCATCTTAAACGTCTAGGATCTTGGTGCCAATTTACTATAAATGTTTTTATTATCTAATTTATTATTCTTTTTAAATAGATTATTGATTTTTTGCAGATGAGTTCAAATGTACTAGAGAGAACAGGGTTTATCTCTTTTTTTTTGTTGTTGTCGTTGTCCCCTTTATTTTATAATGAAACAGACAGGAAGTGCTGTTCTGTACAAAACTGCAGTACCGTGTGTCGGCCAGCAGAGGCCGCCATTTTATTGAAAAACACATCACCGGTCTTAAGGACGTGTTGTTAGTTTTGGTGTTTATGTGTATTTTTTAGTCTTGATGTTGGTTAATGTGTGTTTTTTCTTTGTGCTACAGCTCAGGGCAATGTCCCGTCTCTGGGTGGAAACTTGACGGGGATGGGAAGAGAGTCCAGAGCGCAGACGTTACAGAACGGTGAGTAACACGTTTATGCCGGTTTTACTTTATTTAATATTTTAAGAGAATAAAGTGAGAAGAAAATGATGTAAAAAGACACTGAGAGAGGGAGAGAGAGTGTGTGTGAGCGAGAGAGTGTGTGTGAGCGAGAGTGTGTGTGAACTTCCTGCACAATATTTCCGTGTGTTTAGCGTAATATTTGGTTCTGCGGTACTCGTTTCGTTCAGGATGATTTAATAAACAAATATGCGAATGGTCGCGTTTTAATTTCAGTCTGATATATCGACGGTTGAGTGCAAAAGTTTGTGCACCCATAAGCCTTTCAGTGTTGGGTTTCACAGCTCTTCCCTCATCATCACAAATAGCAAAAATGTACCAATAATCTTTGTTGACATTGAGGGAAAAAAACCCCAAAATGATATCAGTTTAAACGTTTGTGTCCTTCTTTCTCCGTAAGATAGAATTTATTTAACAATATTTCTGTTAGAAATTTGCCAAATGTCTCTCTCTCACACACACACACACACACACACACACGTCAAATTAAGAGGCTCAGGTGGGGAAAAGTCTTGATTTATTTTTTTTTATTTACAGTGGGGTTTTTTTTCCGCTCTATTTTGTTGCAGGATCGACCCACGTTTCATTTTTTAATGAATTTAATTTGTCCTTTGAGAGGGATACAAAGAACTCAGAGCTGTTTCTGAACCGCTTTATGGCGCAGTAACCGGTTTAAAAGCCTGATTTATGGTTCTGCAAAACTGCACAGAAAGGGGTTTGTGGGTAAGCATCGCTCCCGGGGGCTCTGAGAGGAGCCGAAGTGCAGGGATCTGAAATTAGGACTGTGTGTCCTGTGAATCTTTGCTGCTCTCTCTCTCTCTCTCTCTCTCTCTCTCTGTGTGTGTGTGTGTGTGTGTGTGTGCGCGTGCGTGTGTTTAATGCTGAGCAGGAAAGTGTAGAGGTTAAAACCAGAATTGGTGCCAAAGCTAGATGTAGCAGTTTGGTGATGTATGAGTCAGATGTGTGTGTGTGCGCGTGTGTGTTGTCAAAGAGTGAGATCAGATGAAAGATCTGAGATCTGACCGTGTCCCTGTGAGATTAAGATCCTGGGTCGATGTCGAGATTTCTTGTGTGCGTGTGTGAGTTTCTCCTCAGTTGTGGTTCCTGACAGCTAAAAGTACTCGCATTTCATTCCACGTGGATCAGTTGTGCGCGTGCACACGAACACACACACGCACACCCGACATAGTTCGAGTGTGAATAATTCATGCGGAGGGTTCGCAGCAGAAACCATCATTCATCCTGAAAGACCGAACAGGGCGTCAGAAGTCACGGCGGTGTCCGTCAGTTTCGGGCAGCACGCTACAAGAAAAGCGAATAATCAGCTACGTTTACATTTATTCATTCAGCAGACGCTTTTGTCCGAAGCGACGTACAAACGAGGAGAAACCCGCAAAGCGATATATCGAGCGGAGAACAGAACGAGTGGCGCTACTGTACCAGATCTTTAATAGAGTTCTAGAAAAGCCAAGTGTGCAGAGTCGAGGCGTGAGAGCCAGAGTACTTTTTTATTTATTTATTTATTTTTAAAATAATCTTGCGTTTTTAGGGGTCGGTTAGGTGTTCACGGGACAGCTGGGTCTTCGGCTGTATTTTGAAGATGGTGACGGATTCTGCGGTCCGGATTGAGGTCGGAAGTCCGTTCCACGACTGAGGGACGGTTAGTGTGAAGGTTCTGGAAAGGGACCTCGAGCCACGCCGAGTAGGCGCTATTAAGCGTCGGTCGTGAACCGGTCGCAGAGCGCGTGAGGGAGCGTAAGCCTCGAGGAGAGTTGCTCCACATTTAAAGCGATCAGGATTATTTTCTGGCTCTGCCGCGTGTCATCGGCGTACGAAGAGAAGCGGAGTGTTTTCTTTACGGTGCAAAAACTAGGTTTCGATGAAATAATCCATTTCCTGTTCGAACACATTTGAATGTTAATGAGTCCGTGGTCACGTCACATAAACCGTCACGGCTACGTCTCATTTCACTGACATGAAAGTGTCGGCACCCTCGGCTTGATTTGAGCCGCGTTTATTGATCTTTTTCTTTTCTAATTATTTAAGGAGGAAGATTATGTGGAGGAATTGATTGTGTTAATGAATTTAGATTGGTCAGATTTATTTATTTATTTATTTATTTATTTATTTATTTGTGTTGACTCATTTTTAAACACAGAGTTGAACTTTATTTGACTGATACACGCATTATTATAATCTTTAATAAACGTGCTAAATAAAAGCCACATTGTATAAGTAGCGTTATTTGCATGTCAGTAAGATTTATACAATAAAATCGGTGTGTTTAAATAGTTTTTCTTTTTCAGCAGACGGAAGGTAGGAGGTGGCTTTTTTATTTATTTATTTATTTATTTATTTATTTATTTATTCCCGAGTTACAATACTTTTACAAAATAGAGTTGTTGTTGCTTAGTGCGTGTTTGTTTCTTGTTTGTTGTTGTTTAGCAAAGAGGAATATAAATCACCTGGGCCGCCAGCTGCAGATGAACCAGCACTGCCTGGATACGGCCTTCAACTTCTACAAGATGGCGCTGTGTAAACACCTGACCCGAGGCAGGAAGTCGTCCCACGTCATCGCCGCCTGCCTCTACCTGGTGTGTAGGACTGAGGGCACGCCCCGTATCCTTCGGGGAGGAGCAACAGAAGGAGGGGTGGGGTCAGGAGAGGGAGAGGCGGGGTCAGGAGAGGGAGAGCAGGGGTCAGGAGAAGAAGAGGCGGGATCAGGAGAAGAAGAGGTGGGGTCAGGAAAGGAAGAGGAAGAGGCGAGACACGGTCAGACCATAAATATAGGTGGAGAGTATATGGAAAGATAACTGGATGGTTAGATTAATTGCGAGACAGGGAAAGGAAAGGAAGGAATCAAAGAAAGAGAGAAAGAAATGATTGTGTGAAATAATGACTCAGACTGAGAAATTAATGAATAAATAGATAAACAATTTAAAGAAACAGAATGAAGGAAAACCGAAATGGGGAAATAATGAAAATAGGAGAAAGATAGAAACAATGATAAAAACATTCAGACATTGCTTATTTGGAAACTCCCGTGTGTGCGTGCGCGTGTTTGTGCGCGCGTGTGGCTGCGTGTGTTTGTGTGCAGTGTTTGTAGCTGGGGGTTCCCATTGGGAGTGTTAAATATAGCTCAGTAGCTCCTCTGGTTCTAATTAGAGGCAGCGAGTCGCAGAAGCTCAGCAGCTTACGGCTTTCTGAATTATACATTCTGCCTTTGAAGTGAAACGGCTTGATCGTTAAAGGAGGAGTTCGGCGGAAAATTAAACACACGACCCGAATGAAGTTGATCAGCCTGCAGATGTTATGTGTCTTGACATTTTCCTTTCCCTTTGTTTTGAAATGGAGTTACGAAGCTAACGTGGCTACGCAGTGACCGCTTATAGATACCGGTTTAGCGTCGCGCAAACCGCAGTGCGAGAGTAAAGAGTCGATCTCCACACATCAAGCTGCAATCAATGCAAATTGATCGTAACCAAAGAAACGTGAATTTCACACACTAATACACCGTTATACACACCTGGATGAGCCTCATGAGTGTAAGTGTGTGTTTAAAGATCTTCTTATAGTGTAAGGTCTTATCTACCTATATATACTGTATATATCCCATAATAGTCAGTCGTTTCAGCATCATTCTCTCAGGTGTGGATTATCTGTCTGTTACCACGGTGACTAATCCCTTAATGGTCTTTGTTATTAATCCATTACCGCCTGGTTGCACAGGTGTGCCCGTCTCCGTGGCGAAGGTTGCCCTGGGTGTTTGGTTGCCAGGAGACGGTTGATCTCCAGGTTGGCGAGGTTACGTTTTGGTTAATGAGTTTGTTAATCAGTGACACAGTATCGGCGTTCGTGATACTGATCTATCGCACGCTTTAATCTGCCGTTATCATGAACGATCCACGTTAAAGTTTCGGTGTGACGCGATTAATCACGGCTTTCACGCGTTTCAGCAGAACAGTGCAGGCCAGTAATGTTTCAGCGTGAAGATTAAAGCAGCGTCGTTATTCCTTAGTGATCTCGTGTCTGTACTTTGCGCCTTCTGTGCGACGCGAAATGATTTCATGCAGTTAAACGTTTGCGTGAGGGAGATATTTGACGTTTGATGTTAATTCGTGCCTCCGTCTTCGGCAGTCAGGATTGTTTGACGTTCGCTGTTGCTTTCGTGAATTAAATCAGGAAAACCCTGAATGTGTGGTTTATTCCCCCCGCGTCATCATTTATTCATAAGACATGTTTTTCGCCTTAATCAACACACCAAATTTTTCATCTCAGACCAAACGGTATTTGATAGGTTTTGGGATTTTCAGTTTCGGCAAGTGCTGGATGTAAAACTCCGGCTGATGAACCATATCAGCTACCCAAGTCTCCGTTTCAACACCTCGCAGTGCATTATGGGTAATAAAGACAGTTCCTTGACCAGTCAGACCAATCTGAATAACAATGTAGTAATGTAGTATCTACTGTTGTTATTTAAAAAAAAAAAAAAAAAAAAAAAAAAAAAATCTAAATATCATTAGAATTGATAATTAAAATGGTTGATGTTTTGTCCGAAACCGTAATTAAACATCGAATGAGTACGGAATGCAATATTTTATCCTCATGAATCAGGAACGATTTGACAGGGGGTGTGTTTTTTGAGGCCCGATTCTTTAACAGAGCTGTGTCAGACATGCTGCTGGATCTTAGCGATCTTCTGCAGGTGAGTTTAATACCCCTTATCAGCCTGTATTTCCTGTGAAAATGACTTTGATAAATGGTGTGTGTGTGTGTGTTGTGTCCATATTGTGCAGATGAGCTGCGATTAAAGGGATTAATACAGTGTCACATACATCTGCATTTCAGTCTGAGTGATAGTGCAGGATATTGATGCTGGCCTCAGGGGTGTGTGGGTGTTTGTGTTAAATTACATTTGAATTTGAATGACTTTGTGTCACATTAACGAGAGAAGAACATCATTTAATCGTGAACGCTAACGTTTCAGATTCATTTGTATTGATCTACCTACAGGGGTGTTTTCCTGTCACTGATATTTAGCTGGATTTATAAGTTTCTTAGCCGGCGTCCATCGTCTACACGCCCAACAGAGCACTGTTCTAGATACAGAAAGAGGAAAAATCTGACTTTAATAACCGTGTGTTGAAAACTTGTGAATTTCAACCTGGGTCAGGTGACATGAAGTGCGTTGTGATGGACTTGCATCAGGTCTGTATTCTTATGACTTCAGTCTAATGAAGTTGTCCTACCATACCAGACCATTTTGTTTACTACCTTAGTAAACTATTTTGTGCTACTTTTGTCTGTTTTTTTTTTTCTTATACAGCACAAAATGGTCGCTTCCATATATTGACAGTGTAAACGATCTTGTCAGAAAGTACTTGCAACTTAAAATAAATATTTATTGTTTTAGCATATTTGTAGGCATTTGATAGGCAACCTTATTATTAAAAATATGTACATGAAGAAGGGTGTGTTTGTGGGCTTGTGCGCATGCGCAGAAACTAAGATTTTTTGGCACTGGTTTTATTCACGATTGGGGTTTTTTTGTTCGTTCGTTTGTTTGTTGTTTTTATTCATATGGTATGAGGGTAAACAATTCCCGATAAATTTGCTCCATCTAGTTTAATTTCTGTCCGAAAAAATTAACTGGACGTCGTGTATAGACGGACGAGTGTCCGTTAGCGTAGTTAGCACAGTCGGCTAATTAAGCCTTGGCTATTCGCCCGCGTGCTGCGCTGTGGTTGGTTGACAACCATGTTCACGCGCTGTAAGCTGCGCGCGCGCCGCTTGTTTCTGTTTCCAATTTGCATCTAACGGTCACTGAGAGGAAAAATAAATAAATAACGTTAACACCGACACAATGGCCGTATTATAACTTCTCTTCGGAAGGGTTAGCACAGAAAAAAATGAGCGCTGTTTTCATGTAGATATTTTCAGACTGCGAGGTAAATTAAATCACGTAAATATTAAGAAGTGGATGTAAATCGCATCACTGGTGTTTCATTTAAAATGAACGGTCGCTCGGTGAAGGCACGTGCGTCGTGAGGTGTCAGTGTCGCTAGATTTCTCTTGGACAAGTATGGATTCTCCCCTTTTAAATAAATAAAAAGCTTAATTTAAATAGTATTTAGTTAGAAACAGAGTGAAATTCATTGTGACAACCACATTAAGTGAATGAATTTGTGTGGAGGGAGCTGTCATGGTATACATGTTTCTACACACACACACACACACACACACACACACAGATCTATAAATTCCTTTCTTTTCTGGCCTGAGGAAGAGTTTTCCCTGTGGGGTCAGGAGTGTGTATGGAAACCCTCCCACGTTTACAAAGGTCATGACCTCTAACTCCTCCTCAAAGGAGTTCCCTTTAATAGGCCCAGATGGAGGGGAGTGTGTGTGTAGGTGTGTGTGGGCTGCTGGCGGTGTGAAGAGGTTAGAGTACTTCAGGAAAATAAAACAATATGAAGTACTTAAAATCTCGCTCAGGACTGAATCTGTGGTCTGGAGAAGAAACCCGTGTTTTCCTTGTTCCCCTCACTGTGATAACGCATTCTGCCCTCGTCCTGATTCTTGTCCTCTACAGGTCAACGTGTATGTTCTGGGAAGAACCTTCCTGGTGTTGGCCAGAGAACTCTGCATCAACGCTCCAGCCATAGGTAAACCTTTCATACATCTGAGGATAATTTAACACACACACACACACACACACACACACACACACGTGTCTGATGCATCATATGGACCAAAGAAGTCAGGTGTGTGGAATGCAGTGTTCACACCTGGCTGTCTTTTAATATCATCGTATAAAAAGTAGAAAAGCACACTCATCGGACCATTTAGATCCCCCGGGCTCGTTTAACATTTTATTTTAAGTAACGAACTGCTGATCTGCAACTTTCGCAGATATTTTCGCAACCCCCGTATTCTCTCAGCCAGCGTCAAGCTGTTAAGAAAATAAATAATAAATAAATAAAATACATTAGAAAGAGCCACGCTTTTCAAAGCAGTACAATCCAACGTCACAGTTCGCCAGTGAAAAGAAAAGTCAGGTGAGTTTAAATTAAGATATAGATAATAAAATAATCATTTTAAAGAAATCAATACGATTGAAGAGCATTCCTTTTGAAATTGTGGGAAGTCTTTTTTTTTTTTTTTTTTTTTTTCTTTCTTTCTGGAATTAAACCTTCTTAGACGCCAGTAATACTCTGAGACCGACCAGTCCAAATCCTCATGTGTAGAAGAATCTGAAGTGGGAATCTTGAAGTGGGAATCTGTCCCACCCTCCATCGTTGTTCCGTATCTCACCCAGACATCCTAGTGTCCTAGTTATGGAATTAGTCGTTGTCTAATCCAGGTCATCTCTAAGATAGCCTCTGAGATGGACTGGTTCAAATCCTCATGTGTAGAAGAAAACTTGAGGAATTTGCCCCCCCTTGTTTCTGTCCCAGTGTCGACAGTCCAGAGAATGTAATGACTCGTACCTCTCTGTGTCCTATTTCGTAATGTCCTAGTTATGTAATCCTGAAATCCAGGTCCATAATGGACCGGTCCAAGTCTTCACGTGTAGAAGACGAGTTCTGGAATCTGCCCCGCCTCCACCCCTGTCCCATTGGTGCTGTCTGACGAGCTCTGGAACTGGAAGGTGACTGTTCCGCAGCGGACCTCCGTCATGCCGTCTTGTCCGAAGTAGCTAAGCTCGGTTCCGTCCAAAACGGCGCTGACCGTGTAGAAAACGTCCGGTTCCACCTGCACCGGCTGCTCAAAAAACACGACGAACGCCAAACTCGAACCGTCCGATACGAACTTCGTCGACCTCTGTGCAAGCATCTCTTCTTGCCTCTTCAGCTCGATGCGGACGCCGTACTCGCATTCCCGTTCGCTGGATCCGTAAAGTCCGAGTCCGGCCACGAAAACGCGCCGATCAGCCGCGAACCTGATGCTGTCGCATCGTCCGTGGTATCGCCATTGATTGCTTCGGGACGCCGAGGAACGGAATCGTCTGCACCGCTGCGGCTCGAGCCCCGTCCTCGGCGACACGGGAAAATCCAGCCTCGGTTTCTCAGCTGCGGTGAACCAGAGGAAGATATCGCGCGTCTCCTGCGGAGTCAGGAATTCAAATTGTGCCACGCCATTAGCAAACTCTGCTAGCGTCATGGCAGGCAGGCGTAAAAGGTGAAGCGCTTCACCTAGGACGGCTCGCTTGTTCGAAGCTGTGGCACTCATGCCACGCCGCTGGCACTCTGCCTCAGCCCACGCCAGTGCCGCCTGCAGCACGGAGGATTCGTTAGCGTTTAGCGAGTCGCGTCGCAGGACGCTCTCTAGCGTACCCCAGTCGAGTTGGAGGAAGCCGTCGGATCTCAGCGCCAGCTCAGCCTGGGCGTCGATGACCCGCCAACAGCTCTGCACCAACTCGGACTCGTCCAGCGCACGACTGTGAGAAAGCAATGCAAAAGCGTTACCCGCCTCCAGCCTCGACTCCAGGAAGCGCACGCAAGCGCCGACCAGCGCAGACACAAGGTACTTCTTGGCTGCGTAGAGCGTCCCCATGACGGTCTCTGCCTCGAGCTCGATCTCATCGGTGTACAAGTACCTAGAAGGACAAGGGAGAGGAAGAAGACGGAGTTTAAAATAATAAAATCATGGAACAGCCCAGAAACATTAAAATGCTGCAGTGTTTCACAGTCCTCTGATGAAAACCACAGTTCCTGGCTGCACGGTTATTGCACCAAGAATTTTTAACATCATCCCGTTATAGGACAGGCTTTTTAATGAGCGTAACTGATGTGTTTCCGACAGATAGAAAAGTGATCACGGTGCCCTGAGCCTCATTCCTGCTGCTCTAAGTCATCTTTCCTACCCATTTCAAGGCGAATCACACATCAGTCAAGTCTAATAGCAGAGAAATAAGAGGGCAGATCCGCTGAGGCATTAGTGCTCCAGCCTCAATTGCTGGCTGGACAGCAGGGTAACGCTGTTATTTTTAAACCAGCGGTGATTAGGGAGTCTTACTTGAGCAGGATTAAAAAAGCAGCCGGTTCCACATCTGGTATCTGGATCTCGGAGTCTCCCTCGGCAAGGTCGCCATAAAACATGGCGCTGAAAACGGAGCTCCCGACAGCCAGGACGTACTGAACAGAAGAGAGAGAGAGAGGATGAATGAACAAATTGAATGAAACTCAGGCCTATTGAGGAAACTATGAACACTTTTTGTGATTTTAGAAGAAGCGATGCTCTTGGTTTTCTATTGGGCCTGATTTGGTTTCCTAGTGAAGAAAACACATCTGCTGAGGAGCACGTGGTGAAAGGGTGGAGCCGGAGACTTCCCGCAATCGAGTCAAATCGGGATCGGATCTCGTTTTCATTGCCATCAAAGCGTGGCCTGGTTGTTTTGGTCCACACCCAACAAGACCACACAGAGGAGGTTACACAGCAAATATACACATCAGAGACCTGAAACCGCCAGCGCTGTACACGCTGCTCATACACTCGCTCTGACGTTCACTTCGATTCGCTTTTCTGACGTCCCTCTCTTTGATACCTGACCGAATTAAAGGCATCCGTGTTTTCCGCTCGTGAAAAAGACAAAACAACAGCAGAGTCTCACATCTTGAGTGTTCCTTGCTTTACGGTTCAGTCTAGCTCCAGCGTCGCCTTACTACATACCCGTGAATAAAAAGTCGAATCGGAGAGGAAGCACCAGTGTGACGTCCGCGAGCGTCGTCATCATCATCAGCTATCTAGGTGTAATGTGGCGGTCTTCCTTTTCTCACACACGTCACCTGTTTCTACTCGGATCATCATCCAGACAGGACCGCCAATTCGACGATCCTGAAAGTTCCATTAAAGGTCGGTTCTCTTTAAAGCTCTTTGAACTAACCTTGTGTGCTGGAACTTTCTGTGTCGCTCCTGGCGGACCGACGATGAAGTGCACATCTGCCATGTGTTCGTTATTGAACATCACCGCGTTTCTGAATGGGGGGGGGGATAAGAATATTTTGCAATAATAATAATAAGAAGAGGTCAGAACTAAGAATCAATGCTGCAAGATCATAATAAGAAATACTACTAGCAGTGATTATATAAATAATTGCTAACTAATCTTGAGTTACTGTTTAAAAACTAATGTTAAAGATCATTTAAAATGAATACTTAAAACCAACAATATCTAACGGTAACAGAGATAATAAACAAATATAAATAATGGTACATAATTTTTATGTAATAGCATTAGTATTACTATTGGTATTAGTATCATGAGTATTAGTAATAATTGTTAGATGATAACTGAATGTTTATATATTTAGTACTAATTAGAATTAATAATGTTTTATTCATGATTACTCATAATATAATATAAAAAATTATAGATGCAAATACGTACAAATAGTATTAAGTAACATTTACTACAATATTAATACCTGGCTTAGTATTTTATGATGGAGTAGTTTTTATTAGAATATTAATCATTATTAAGTGAGAGTGGTTATGAAATTCAACACTGCCTAACAACAACAACAACAACAACAACAACAACGACATCATCATCATGAACAGCGAGGATGTGAAGAGTGAGTCTTAAGTGATGATTTCTCCGTACCTGTCGCGGAGGTTGGTGTGTGTGTGTCCCCGCTGTGCGTGTGTTTCCCCGGCGCAGTTCTCCGCGCTGCTCGGTGCGGTGCTGTCACTCTGCGCTGCCGTGCTGCGGCACTCCTCCTCGGGCAGAGTCAGTGCGGTGCTCCGGCTCTTCCCGGTGACCTCCTGCACCTCCGCGGCGGGTTTCATCTTCCTCAGGGACGCGGTGCCGGCGGCGGTCAAGCAGGTCGACGCTCTGCCGGAGCTCTTTGCAGCTTTCCTGGACTTTTTGAGCGCCGCCGGCAGCAGGAGGAAGAACGCGAGCCCCTTCATGATCCGGCCGTGATGTCCGCATGACTCCTCGGTTAGGACCGGAAAACTCCGCTGTCTGCTCCACTCTCCCTCCGCCGCCTCCAGCCGCACCGTCCCGCTCCCAAGCGCCTTACTCCTCATCGCATCGTCTTCGGGGACAAAAGTTAAAAAATAAATAAATAAATAACCTCCTTATAAAGTCTTATACATTAAAAAGTTAAGGGCGTTTCGTTATAAATGGAAAACTGCTTAACGGCTTTCCCGAATGCGGAGCTCCAGCGATATGACTGATTTTAGTGTTCGAATAGCCCCGCCCACTTGTCCCACCCACTTTTGATTTCACCAATCAAATGACATGCCACTAATGCGGTTGTTTGACATTGTGTACTGCGCAGTGCGCATGCGCGTCTGTCTCCGTCGGTCTGATGAATGTCAATGTAAACTACATTTCTAAACAGTAATAAGAATAATTCTATATTTAAAAAAAAAATTTTAAGAACATTGTGCACGACATACACACTAAATGAATAGAAATGTATTCTATGTATGTTCGTGTGTGTGTGCTTATTGGTAGTGTTTATTATTATTATTATTATTATTATTATTATTATTATTATTATTGTGTTTATTAAAGTAGTGTATATACGTTTACTCGCAAGGATGTTTGTGTTTATGGGTATAAACGTGTATGTGTGTGTATATACTTTGTAAAGCTATACAAGGTCTGAGGAAAGAGCTATATAAAATAAACTAATTAAAATTTATTATTATTGAACTATACTGGAAACAGATTTGGATCATTTCAAGCTCACCTAAGGTAGTACTTGTAAGTTGAATTGTTTTGTATTAATGTAATTTTTTAAATATAATTGACTCTTGTGTATACATATTTAATTTTAAAAACTATATAGTATTTGTATTATTTCATGTTCACTGGATGTTCCAAGCTTTGCTTTCTGATTTATGTACACACGCCCTGAGATCCACTAAAGGTGGAGGCATAATGCTTAAAGGATCCCATTAACGCCGAATAGATCATCGTTCACATAGCGATAGTCATTAGGTTGCTGCATTTAATGCCATCAGTAAATAGTTGTAAAATAGGTCAGTTCTGCTGTTTCCTTGCCACCTACTGTATATAGGCCACAATATGGGTCAGACCTGGATTTGTTTTTTGTTTTTTCAGACTTGCGTTGGAAACAAATGCATACCGTACCGTTTTCCTTATTTTTCCTTTTGTTCCTCTGTCCAAGTTTTTGCACACCTGCTCATTACGTTTGACTCCACAGGGTACAGCATGAAATCACGGTCATGTGACAGACGATGTCAAATGATGTGGGAATTGTGCATGAAGGATATGTTTAAAGTAGCCAACAATTGAATAAGATTAAGAGCTGTTTTGACCGGATACAATGCAATAGGATGTAGAGGCTATATTTCCTGTGTCATCATCCCCTGCATATTTAGATAAATATAACCTTAAGCTATTTGGAATTTTTTCGTGTTTCTTTAGATCAATCTAAAGGACATTTACCCTTTTCTGTTTCTCGGACCTTTATAATGTCATTCATGTCAATTTCTAGCAGTGTTCGGTTCCAGGAGAGGAAAGCCACAAGCCACACGTCTTTTACATTGACTGATGAACACTAAGACTAAATCCAACACCTGTTTGTGTGTGTGTGTGTGTGTGTGTGTTTGCAGATCCGTGTCTGTACATCCCCCGCTTCGCACACATGTTGGAGTTTGGCGAGAAGAGCCACGAGGTGTCCATGACGGCGCTGAGACTCGTACAGAGGATGAAGAGGGACTGGATGCACACGGGACGAAGGCCTTCGGGACTCTGCGGAGCAGGTAACCACGGAAACCCCTCGACCTATTGACGCCGACCTTTTTACGGAGGCGTCAGGTGGCGAAGAGTGCTGATGCAGACGTGTCGTGCTAACTACAACCTGATACGTGATCATCACCCTGATGTGTAAATGATACACATAATATCATTATACAAACTTTCGCTGCGTTTGACTGACACGGAGGCCACGCCTATTTCACCGGGACTGACTGACACACAGGCCACGCCTCCTTCAGCTTCCAGCTGCGTCCCATGCTTGAGTAGTTCAGGATAAATAATATTCAGTTGTTGCTGCTTTCCTAATGTACAGCTGTCTGTACAAGCTAGAAGCCAATCAGAGCAAGCCAGGAGCCTGTAAACAGCTGTGATTGGTTAATTGCGTCAAGCAAAAAATAGCGGGCGTGGCTTTCCACGCATTTAAAAATGACCGGCGCGGCTGGAAGTACTGCGCGGTAAGATTAACACGACTCGGACAGGATGCCGGTTAAACAGATCCATCGCCGTAGTTTTTATTTAGGTTTGGCAGTGCAGATTGTTAAATATTTTCCTATTGAAAAATATTTATCTCCATTATTCTTAGTTCATATACAGCCGTTCTACTTCACTGCCACTTGATTTAGATAACATGCGTAGAGCTGCTAATTTTATTGGACTTTCCAGGAATTATTTCCACACAGCATCGTTAATTATGTCCCGAACTCGTTGGGGGGGGGGAATAGCTTCTGGTTGGTTTGTCAATGTTTAATGTAGCAGTAATGAGAAAAGGAGATGATTTTATCTAAAAATACGACTGTAAATTATCTCTGTGGAGAGACGTTTTCTTTCTTTTTAAAAATAAAAATTTTAATAGCGCACACGTTTTATTTTATGATCTAGAAATACGTCCATCCGAATAGTTTCACCGTTGTGCTGTTTGAACAGCGCTTAGCCCGAGCGCTTGTTTAAGCAGTTCGAGGATGCAGGTTAGGAGTCTCAGCCGCAACGCTCTCGTGATTTTTCTCATCTCTCGCGTCGTACCCCTCTGAGCTCTAATGAGAATAAGTTCCCCCCCCCTCCCCCCTCCTTTCCTGTCAGTTTTTCGTTTTTTTTTATCTCTCTCTCCCCTGTCATCACTCTCTGTCCTGGTTTTCTGCCTGAATAATTCACACGACATTAATGTTTCAGGAGATGCTCAGGGATGGGAAGAGCCAGTTTAGGGGAGTGCACTTCATGGTGAGAGACCAAAGACAGGGCGAGAGAGATCCACGTAGAAGTCTCTAATAAAACCTGCCGTGTTCTCTAGGGGGCGGGGGGGGGACGATTTTCGAGCTAACGCAAAAGCATTGAAATATATACATTTTCCTCCCGTCTGATATGTTTTCCCCCACATCACCCACGTCCCCTTGGGGCTCCGTACTAATCTAACGTTTGTAGAGAGAGTTGTCAAATGAGCGTTGGTTACTGTAGTAGTTTTTGTGTCCTCTGTAGAAAAGCGGTCGTGTTTTTACTACATGTCTAACGTGTGTGTTTTTATGGTCCGCAGCTCTGCTGGTCGCCGCCCGTATGCACGAGTTCCGTCGCACCATCAAAGACGTGATCGGTGTCGTTAAAGTGTGTGAGGCCACGCTGAGGAAGAGGTCAGGTCATTAAACACACGTACACACACACCTGCCTGTATAAGTTATGGTACGTGCGTCTCCGTATCGACGTTAAATCTCTGAAACTTGATCCGCTAATCGCTACCCTCCATCATGTGACGCCGTCATTAACCCTTTCTAACCTTTAACGTGGAGTACCGATTACACGCCCAGGATTATAGCTACCCGGGCGAGCTAGATAAAGTTGCTAGATTTACATGCACACTAGTCGTAAGGTCACGTGGTACAGTACACGAAGCGTCGCGTACAGTTTCCACTACCGACATCTGAGACAGCATTTGTGCCATGATTGACAGGCTGAACGAGTTTGAGGACACGCCCACCAGCGAGCTGACCATTGACGAGTTCATGAGGGTGGATCTGGACCAAGAGTGTGACCCGCCCTCTTTTAAAGATGGACAGAGGAAGCTCCGGCTGCAGAAGGTCACTGAGATCCGAGTTTGTAATCTGATTTAACACACAGGTGACGTCATGCACAGTCGCTTAATAGAGAAGAAACAGAAAGAGCTCTGCCGGTTCTGCAGGCAGTCGTTAT
>NC_030418.2:1181353-1183853 GCF_001660625.3 Ictalurus punctatus
CTGAGTGAAAAGCACTGGGGTTACGCTTCATTTTGTTGAGATTGACCGACATTGAGGCCAGGCCTCCTGTATTAGGCGTGACAGGTTCTGAGGTCACGCCTCCTTTGCTGAGGTTGACTGACATGGAGGCCACACCTCCTTCCATCTCTGAGTGACCGGCCCTCCATGCTGATGGTGTAAAAGAATGAAATAAAATGAATTATTATTATTATTATTATTATTATTATTATTATTATTATTATACTTATACTCCACCAACTGCAGCATCTTCAGCTCCACTGCTGCCTGTTTAACACAGATTTGGGAGCGGAGACTGGAGATCATAGCAGAGTTCCTTTTCTTTCTCTCGAGTTCTTACACGCTCCAGCCTTCTCTCTTCTCTACATCACGAACAGAGAGAGAGAGAGAGAGAGAGATACGGAGTGCAGGAAGTGTATATGGAGAAGTTCTCCACATCATGGAGGACTTGTGAAGCGTTGCCAGAAGGCCTCAGGCTTTTTTTGGAAGAGGAGTTAGAAGAAGAGAGATGAGGAACGGAGGGAGGGGAGGAAGTGGGGAAGGGAAGAGGGATGTAGAGGAGGTAGAGGGAGCCCTGAGGCAGGCACACACACACACACACACACACACACACACACACACACACACACACACACACACACACACATATTACACTCAATTATGGTGACCTCGGCAGGAAGCAATGGGCACAGGCGGCCTGCATGTAATCAGCGCACACACGTGTATGTGCACTGCGTTCACACTGGCAGCGGTAGCCCTCCCCGCCCCCCCGTTTGTCTACGCTGCTGGTTGCCATGGTTTCACACCTAGGTGTGATCTCTGTTACAAACGGTACACGTGCTAGCATATTTGCACACTAGTACACTTACACACTCCACTCCATGAGGAGTCTGTGGAGTTCAGGAAGACTGTAAAAGGTTAATGGGATTTGTTTTGGTTTACAGAGCAGGGGTCAGACGGCGGCGAGCTGGACCTGAGCGGGATCGACGACGACGAACTCGAGTGGGTGAGTGTGGACTCCGCCCGCAGGCTAACGGGGAAGCGCTATCCTCTTTTCCAAACGGAGGAACGATAAATCGAAATGCGTGCGAATCCGTAAAAGGCTCGCTGAGCAGAAGCGGCCCAGCTGTGATTAGCTGTGTGTTATTGATTAGACGCATTAGCGCACACACACGCCGTGACATTTCCATCAGAGAGGCTCATTTGCACGCGCGTGAACGAAAGGTGAAGCCTGATGAGCCACCTGCTTTGCTTTTGATCACTTCCTATCTCGTGTGTGTGTGTGTGTGTGTGTGTGTGTGTGTGTGTGTGTGTGTGTGTGTGTGTGTATCTATACACACTGACAAATGAACAGAACATCAGTGTACAATCTCTGTTTGTTCTCTCGTCCTCAGTACATCCTCAATGAGAAGGAGGTGAAGATTAAAACCGACCTCTGGATGTTGGAGAACGCGGACTACCTCAAAGAACAGAAAGGTGTGTGTGTGTGTGTGTGTGTGTGTGTATGTATGTATGTGTGTGTATGCAAGGTACCATCCTTCAAGGTACCATCCTTTAACATGTTGAACCCTGTAAGGTTCCTTGTGGGACTGGAAAAGGTTCTCCTGGCATCGATTTTAAGAATTTTACATTGCCCCCCCCCCCCCCCCCCCCCCCCCCACCAGGGAACTTGTTATAGCGTGGTTCTTGTTGTGAAGAACCATTTCTGGGTTCTATAAAGGGCCAGTAAATAGATGGTTCTCTAAATAACTTGAGAATATTAGGTTCTTTGTGCAAATTTAAAAGGGTTGTCCTGTGGCATCAGGCTGCAAAAAAACAACCCCTTTTTGGTTCTAATTGGAACCACATTTTCTTTAAATCATTAGCGACTCCAACGAGGCCGTCAGTATTTTGATGGAATTTAAATTGTCTGGAAATGTGAATCAGGACTTTCTGAAGATTATTATTTGTTAAACAGCTGATCTAAACGGTGGAGCTCCGCCCTACCTTCCCCTACGGATGAGCCGCCACTGTTCCCTTCGTTATCCCCTACTGTCATACGTTTACATTCGCACTGTATAGATTGCAAATTGTTCCGGGTTGCCAGATTGGATCCACTATTTTTCAGACTAAGTCGCAGGTTTAAACCCAGTACGCTGCGAACCAGCTCTGGAAACAGTACCGGCCGAGTCACGGCACTCGTAAAGCCGTATTGTTCCGAGGAAGGTTAATAACAATAATCCAAATTAGGTGTAATTCTCCTGCTCTGGCAACACTGAATGAGTTGGTAGTGCTATCAGTAAACAGATAAATGTAATAACAGACAGGGAAGTGATTATTAAACAGATAAAAGCTTCAACATTTTGTCCCTCTGGTTATTTTGTATGATGAAAGACATTCTGAAATAATTAGTGTGTGTGTGTGTGTCTGTGTGTGTGTGTGTGTGTGTGTAGAAAAGGAGGAGAAAATAGCGAAAGAGAAAGAGCTGGGTATCCACAAGGAG
>NC_030418.2:1193853-1216353 GCF_001660625.3 Ictalurus punctatus
ATGAAACAAGCACTAATCCGAACGCCGAGGTCCTCGCTGTACCAGCCCGGGTTCTTTCTTTTATTTATATAAATAAATAAAAGACAGAGGTGACCGTTGTTTAGGGTAATTAATACGTGGACGTAGTGGGTTCTGTAGTGTGTAGTCAGCCCGAAGCAAAAATCTCCCCAGATACCGGTTCTGTCGTCTTTCTCGACACGGTCCTTGCCGTTCTCGCTGTGATCCAGATGGAGAAACACAATCCGTGCTCTCCCGCCATGGCCCGCCTCAGCGTGTACATACTCATACTAACGGTGTCACACATCCACACGCACACGATTGTGCGGAGGTAATTTGGCGTGCACCTTTTCACTAGAAATTGCGCAAAACCTTACCGGCGTGCACAATGACTGATTTATGTCGGATCTGCCATCACATGGGATCTTATCACGATTCCTGCTTAGTTCCCATTCCCATAGTCTCGATACTGCATCTCGCCGCCGCTCTTAGGCCTGGTGCACGTATAAATCAGCCCATACCTGGCTGTAACCATACCGATGATATTCCCGCCTCTTCCTGGTCCCCATTACCACGAGTATTCTGGAGTACATCTCAGGTCTTTGGTTTTCTCCTGGCAAATAGGTGATGCATGCATCTGCGCCAGTGGTACCAACTCTACCGTCGGGGCGCGCTTCCACTTCTTCCACCGAGATGTTCCGTTATCGGCACTCAGTTCCCTCTCCGCGGTCTTTGCCCGTTCACCAAACTGTACAGCACCGGTACTGTGTTATGGGGACGTGGTCAGAGAGCCTTCATGGAAATCCCGAGTGATTCCCTTAGGACAGGACGTCGTCGTCGTCATCCTGCTTTCGTGATCCCCAGTGTTTCCTACGTATCCATTACGTAGGATAACCAATCGTGGCGTCCCTAGCAATCCGACCCGTGGGCCACCGCTGGTGCAGGCGTAGCGTGGGCTCTGTTTTTAGATCAGCTACTTTAAATAAGATCTGTAGGATTCCTGGTTCTCCTCCCTGTGGGGAGGGGGAGGACGGGGGGTTACTGGGTAATGCACTCTGTCGTACCTGTCTGTCTGATCGCACTGCTGTTCCTCCCATGCGTTCTCAGATGTTTGATGTCTGTGCCGCGCCAGTTCGACTAGTAATCACGCCCCGCTCGCCGCCTCTGTGTCTCTGTGTCACGACGTACCGGAACCAGATTGTTTCGCGTTCGTGGGACGTGTTCTCGCGAGCGTTCCTGATCACCTCGCCTGTTCTCCTCTCCATAACACACACGAGAAATCTCAGTATTTCTCGGGCGAGAGGGATCAGCCCGGGCCGGGTCAGAATTTTGGTTCTGACTGGTATGGGACAAGAACGTAAGAGTGTTTTAGTCGTTACCCGGGGGAAGATCGGATAGGAATCTTCTGTTTCTAGATACTGAAAACTCTGATTTGTATCAGACGGTGTGAAACGAGGACAGACGCTCGGGTGGGGTCGTTTTCACGCCCCTGTCCACGCCTGACCCGTTACACACGGATAAACTCTCAACACACTTCATCGCCGAGAAGTTCCAGCGCCCGAATAAGTTCCGATTCATTCCTCGAACAATCTCGGACGTGTAGCGTGGCGTTATTTCTACGCTGCGTTAACGCGACCCGCGGACGTCGTCACGTTCTCGGTGTTGAAAGTGACCGTCTCACGGACGCGAGCGGTGTGTGAGCGATCGCCGTCGAGCGCGTTTTCCCTCAGTGACGCATCTCAAGCTCTGAAACGCAAACCACCGTGAAGGTGGAAGCGCGCGCCCGAGACAAACAGATCGACATCAGCTCGACCCTCAACACGGCCGGACCTCGCCGCCGTCCTTTCAAAACCCCACACAATCAGTCCTGTTGTTTTGCTCGAAAGACTTTTTGTGTGTGTGTGTGTGTGTGTGTGTGTGTGTGTGTGTGTTGGTTTTCTCGCGCTTTCTCTTCTGCTTGATAAAGATCTTGGTCGAGTCCTACCGTACGCTTGGCATGTGAGGGTTATCGAACATGTAGAGACCGAACCTTCCTCGCCTCACCTTCCTTACGCTCGTATTAGGCTATATTATCTTTTATCAAAAGCAGAATCTTTCCCGGGTAAACCCACTCTCACACACTCTCTCTCTCACACACACACACACACACACAACATGAAATGTTCTGGATTAGAAAGATATTATTTAGTTTCGGTAACGTGATACGTCTGTTTGGGTTTTTTTTTTCCTTTTTTATATACCTGGATGGTTGGGTGGTTTTGGACAGACAAATCCTGATATTAGAAAAACATTCACACTCATGTTTTGATTTTCACATGGCGCCTGAGAGAAGCTTTAGAAGTGTGTGTGTGTGTGTGTGTGGGACCGTTTTAAAATCCCGCACCTGTTTGTACCTGCTCGTGATGGTTTTGAATGAAGCTAGTCGGTTCTGTTTCCCAAAATATACAAACAGAAAAATTAGTCATTTAATCCTAACCGCAGTTGAAGCACGCTGCCCAGGATCAGGCAGGAACTAGGGATGAACGAAGGAATGAATTCAAGCTGTAAACATGTCGCACAGCTCCGGTGTGATCGCCCGTTAACGGTCCTGGCCTTCGTCTCTGACCGCTCGCGTTTAATTCCTCATTCTAAACATCCCGGAAACGGCTTGTCGACGACAGAGCGCGGGTCTGACTGGCTCGAGCTGACCGGAAGGCTACGGTAACGCGAGGAAGCACGCTTTACGACCGCGTCGAGCAGAAAAGCATCTCCGGACGCACGCGCTCGAGGCGGCCGGGCTTCAGCAGCAGGAGATAACGTCAGGAACACGGGTTCGATCACACCACGCGGGTGGGGACTGTCGAAACCTTGGTTTGGGGTTAAAGACGTGAAACGAAGACGTGTTCAGATGTCAAACCAGATCGTCGATGGACCGACTTTAAAAAGCACGCGGTTTTCACATGGTGCAGTCGTTTAGATGAACGATCGACGGGTCTGATGTGCTTTAATCTTCGAGATCTTGGAATCCATCCGTCCATTTGATCACAGTTTATGTTTATATTTTTGAACAGAGGGGACACACGATGCTGACTTTCCAAACTACGGGAGTTTGGAAGACGGCTGCGTTCGTTCCGTCTCCTGAAAGGAGGCACGAGGCTCTGGTGATGCTTTTTTCCCCACTTGAATTGATTGTGGAATTCCCCTACCTACAGATCACATCATATCTCTCTCTCTCTCTCTCTCTCTCTCTTCTCCTCCTCCTCTGCACGCTCCCCTCTTCTTCCTCTTCTTCTTCTTCTTCTTCTCGACCTTAAATAGCAGGAAATGTTTCCTCACGCTGAAGAATGTCCGAACGTGTAAAACAATTACACAGGAACTTTAGCAGGGCCCAAGAAAATTTCCTCCTCTGCCCAGGGTTCCTGCTCGGAAACGGAGGAACGCCGCGTGCCCGAGGAGTGAAAAACAGAGCTGATGTTCAACTCGAGATCTGCCGCGGTGCGGTTAACGTGAAGACGCCGGGCTCCTCGTTCACATGCTGTAAATGACATTAAAATGGCTGACGTTAAAACGCTTTATTCGTTTGTGTAATCTGGTCGTTTTATGACGGTGGAAGTCTCCGGAATGATGTCATGATGTCATGACGTCATGGTGGTTTTGAGAGATGTGATTTGTATGCTGTAGATGTGACGTTAGGACATTATCCTGTAGCTTCTGTTACTCCTCTCTTTATAACACACACACACACACACACACACACACACACACACACACACACACAGTCCTCTGGGATCTCTTAGACAACACAATACACACTCAGTCTGTGTGTCTCCGTCTATTCTCATCTGCATCTGACCAACACAATGTGTCTGTGTGTGTTTATATGACTGTGAGGTGTGTGTGTGTGTGTGTGTGTGTGTGTGTGTGTGCATGGGTATGAGACTCCGCCCTCCTGTATAGCCCTACATTAATGAATGATTGTCACAGCTGCTGGAGCTGATAAGAACTAAATACTCACACACTCACACACACACACACACACACACACACACACAAAAAAAAAACCTGCCTCGGCTTCCTAAAGCTGTAATTATGACCAAAACTCACCTCCGGTGTAGAATTCTAACAGCACAATGAGACTAAGCCTTAAAAGCACTATCGAAATACAATATATTTAGGGAAATGTGTAAAAACGTGACCCGGAGTTAACGTTAGAAGCTGACGGGTCGGTGATTGTGGTCGCTCGTGGGCGTGAACCTCCAATAAAAATCATAACAGACCAAATGTTTGGGCTGCTGTAGAATATGTAATGTCCATGTTACGTTTATATCATAAAAATATATTGGATTATTGTTTCTATCACGGTGATAATAATACAATTTTACACAGAATGTAAGTATTATCACTTTTTTTTAAATAAGAGGCATCATAAAAATCAGATTTAGGTTTTTATTTAGTAAGTCATTGGTGTCTAACAGAAATCGAAGGTCTTTTAGAAGAAGGATATTCTAAGTATTTCTTTATTTGCATTGTAGCTAGCTACGATAATAATAATAATAATAATAATAATAAGGTAACAGTGTTTTCCTTTCTCCACAGTGAAGAAGGTGATGAAGTAGCTGTAGCGTCCACCTCACCTCATCTCATCTCACAGCACAGTGTGACTGAGATTTGCCCGGATTCATCATCCAGCGAGACGAGAACCTTTCAAGTCCTTAATCTCGCACCTTTTAAAAACACATTTTCTTTAAACCACCGGCTGTTTGATCCCCAAACATCAGGTCATGGCTCAGATCCTCTCCTTCAGTCAATTAAAGTGCGCTGAAAGACGAGCACACACAACCTAAAGCTCCTCAAACACATCAGGCAGACAGCAGGTATCGTGTGTGTGTGGGGGGGGAGACGTGGCTGATGTACGAGGTCAAAGGTCAAGCGTGTTCTCTCGCATGCCATCAGTCACACGACTGAGCCAAAATAGAGATCTTAAAGTCTTAAAGAGACGTGGGGTTTCCGTTTGTGTGTGTGTGTGTGCGTGTGTGTGTGCGTGTGTGTGTGTTTTAATGTGAAATGTGAAATCCTGAATGGAAACGCTGATTGGCTGAAGTAGAAAGGTGAAAGCCCATGAATTAAAATAGGCATGCTCTGTTTTTTAAATGCATTTTTTACTTTTCTGGAGAAAAAAATAAAAATCGCCCCAACAATGCTCAAAAAGAAAAAGTTTTGGCATTTTCTGAGACACAAGGTGCCCTAGACGAGTACAGATTAGCTAATCGCCCGACCCTTGCTGTACATACAGTTTACTTAAGAATCATTTATTACTTCACTTTGATTTTATTACATCACGTTAAACCTTGTCAAGGTTACGAGCAGGCTGTGTTTGTTCTGCGTTTCCTCAGATTGTGCCGCAAATTGTTCAGATATATTTTCTTGACGCGGCTCGGCGAAGGAGCAACAATGGCTCCGCATAAGGAAATTTCCTCTCTTTATTCTAACAGAATGGACCGAGTCGGAGAACGAGATTAGATTGGGGACCTCACTCTTTTAAAATTTCTTCTTAACAGTGTGAGAGGGAGAACACGGGGGGAGGGGGGTTTATAAAGCGCAGATAGACCGGGACCGATAACACGACTAATTACAGCCTTACGCGCTATCTCCCAATCTAATCTGGTGAAACCGTTTAAAGTGTTAGCGATACGAGCGCTCATTTGCTCTGCTAGCGTTTAGCCCGAAAATTTCCCACACACACGTTCCCACGTCTGTTTGTTTTTTTTTTTTATCAGAGCTGATAATTTAATAGCTGCTGTCCCAAACTGTTTTGTTCTATGAAAGAGTTCTGATGAGGATTTAATCAGAAATCTTAAAAAGAAACTCTTCAAAAATCGCTGGGATGTAAAGCACCATATTCGTGACAGTTGTAGCTGATACAGCAGCTAGCTGCTTGCTAACTGCTAGTTTGTGTGAAACTAGCGCTCATGAACCAACATGCATCATGACTCGGCATTTTTTTTTTTTTTTTTCCAAAAGAAGTTTTGCTAGGACACACACTGTGCTGTCAAGTATATGAGACATTTTTAAAAGAGTAAATAGACATGAATTCTCATGTTTTGGGCAGCATGCTAGCTGCTTTAGCAGGCAGTTTAGTTAGCTAGCTCATAAATAGCTCATTTTCGGCAGTCATAGTGGACGCTAGTAAATTTCTTAAAGCTGTTTGATACTAAAAGATAAATGTAAATACGTCAAACTGATAAACATACCTCAGAAAATAGATTTTATATGTTGCGAGTGGGACGTTTTAGAAAACAAACGAAATACTGACTAGGCACGAACGCTAGCGATTGAGACAGCGCTACTTTGAAGTCTGATCCTCTTAAATATATCTAATATTAGCAGCCCTAGTTGAAATAAATGCCCCCCACCCCCCAAAAAAACAACAACAATTTCTTTCTACGTTCTCTTTTATTACATGTAAGGATTTCTTTTCTTTTTTTTTTTCTTCCATCTTTTGAAAGATCACAGTTGCCACCATTTTGTTCACATAGACTTACATGGCTTGTCTTTTCCAACCGCGACTGTTTGGACAAGCGAAGATCACAAGAAATGTCGCTGTGAAGATTCCGGAGACTAATCCGGCGCCTTCTCCCACTTTACCCCTCTTTCATCCCTTGTTTTTTAATCCCTTGCTTTTCATCCCAGTTCATGTCTGGGAGCTCCGAATGCTACTGTATAAATAGTAAAGCTGTCTGGACTTAAAATAAACTCCTGTTTGTTTGCTTTATTGTTCCTCTTTCATCCCTCCATCCTTCTCTTGACTCTTTTTTTTTCCCCCCCTTGAAATTATTCTTTGTTCATCCCATCCATCATCCAATAGAAATTGTTTCGTTTCATAGTGTGTAGACCTGGTAAGTGTTTATTTTTGTACACTCTTTGGGGGGGAAAAAATGTCTTCAAAGGTTTCATTACATAATCGCTTCCAAAAATGGTTTCACCGTCAATGGTTCCTCCAGATGAACCAACAAAGAACTCTTTAGGGTTTTACATTTTCCTAAGAAACAGGGCATTTTGCAAACTTTCCTATTTTTTCCTTTCATCCTTCCATCGTCCATGAAGTTTATTTTTTACTTCCAACAGTATTGTGAACAAAAGACTTTATTCATAAACTTGCTCATCATTATACAGAACATTTCATATGGTTCCGGAACCGTTAAGGGTTCTTCGACTGAGTGTTTTCCTTTCTGAAAGGGTTCTGACCTAGAACCTGTTTAGGAACACCCTTATTATACCAAGAACCCCTTGAAGAACCCAGGCTGTGTTTGCATTTGACTCTTGAGTATTGACTCTGGGGGGGGTAAATGTTCTGGAAGGGGTTCTGCGCAGAGTTAAAGGGTCTTTGATTCCTAAAATGTCCTCCTTGAAAGCCTTTTTAATATGGGTTCTACACAGAAGTACAGAAGAGTTCCCTCTGACAGACAACCAAAGTAGCCCTTGAGGACGGCTTTGGATGGTTATCGGTTCTATGTGAGGTTCTATGTGAGCGTATTTATTAACCGGGTAAGTGTGCTGTACAAACTCCAAATTATTGGTCAACGTTTTCTTCCTAATACCTAATTTAGGAGTTTATCAAACTGTCTTGGTACTTTGGTCTTCAGGCAAAAAAAGTTCTTCAAAGGTTATTTAAGGGCTCTTTCTGATAGGGACACAATCTGAGCTAGGGTTCTAGGTCAAATCTTTAAGTGTTCCCTCAGAAGGACAACCGAAGAACTCTTAAGAGTATACGTTCGGTATTTGTGTTTGTTCACGTGGATTTTTTCATAAACAGAAGCGTACGCCGTGTGGTCGTAGGACCGTACGATGCGAGAGATAGGATCAATACTGCACGCTAAATTCTTGTGGAAAACATTTCGCCTGATAACCAGATGCAGATAAACAGCAGAGGAACAGGATTGTAATGCGAAGCATTCCTTTATCCTCTCTTTAAATCAGGTTCTGCGAGTGCAAATCTGCAGAAAGGCCTTACTGGCGTGGACGAGTATCAGCAGAGGGCGCAAACACACACCCTTCAGCCCGAATGCCTTCACACACACACACACACACTCAGTCCCAGGACTCGTTTGGAACTCATAGATCATCTTATTCCACTACTTGCAAGAATGTTTTTCCCTGTCTGTAGGTAAAAGTTCCTTAAAAATTTAGCACATTCTTGGGATTTTTCTGGAGGATCCTGAAGTATAATCTCAGCCATTCGTTGTCAGCCATTATTTGGTTAACATAAAGATCTGTCTGTCTTTGCAATGGATTGTTGATAGACTGTTGCAAACATATTTTCATATCTCCTGACATTTCTCAAGGAAGTTCTCCTCCTCAGCAGCTCGGAGTAAAAAAAAAAAAATTATTTTTGCAATTCCTGCGAGAGTCTGAGAGTTTATAATGGATGGCGGTAGTCAAAGAAGATTTTTCTGACTTTCCAAAAATGTGATGCTCGAGCCAGAGTACGCAGCGCTCAATGTGTGCTCCAGGGCTGGGTGAAATTTTGGAGAAAGAAGAAAGAAACTACTGGAGCTCTCTCTCTTTCTCTCTCTCTCTCTCTCGACTGTGCGTGCCAAAAATGTCATCAGTGTATCTAAGAAACAAAAAAAGTCAACAGTCTTTTTTTTTTTTTTTTTTTTGACAAATCCAACAAAGAGTTTCAGATGGGAAGGTTCTAACTAGTCTGTTTGTTTTTAAATATACAACATAAATTATGATTCATATGATTTAATTATAACAGACATATAATAATAATAGTGTTTATACAAGTGTATCTTCTTCTTAATATTATTATTACTAACACCTACTGACACCTCTTACCTGAGAGTAATACGTAATTAAAAAAAAAGTAATATATTGTATACTTAAATGTATAATATACTTAAAGTAATATATTGCTCACAAAATCTGCTTGCCTTAAGAAAATTCAACTTAAAAAAAGTTTAAAGCTTCGACTTAAAACATTAAATAACATTAATAACTATAAATGTCCATGTGATAAAGAAAACTTGTATAAATATATGTACTGACCATATAGACCTAAAGATTTATTATATATTTTGAATTGTAAACATTTTATTAGATTACGAATTTCCAGGTAAGTACACTTCACTGGGTTTAGACTTTCATAATGTTTTTTTTTCTGTTCTGTCAGATTATCATTCATTTTGCATTAATCACACTCGTTTGTTTTGAAATATTGCTTGGGTTTGTTTTTTTTTCACTAGTTTGCTGGGTTTTAATTAATTTACACTCATTAAAGTTTTCACTGAAATTTTAAGGTTAAATTTTGCTTAATCGTTATGACTGTTGATCATCCGTCGTTACCGCCTACCTCCTCGTGATTGGCTGCACGGAGACCTGTTAAGGAGCGGGTGATTGTGATTGGCTCGTTCGGCAATCGCTCAAACCCCCTGTACTGTGCGAGCGCGTGAGGGAGGGAATGAGTGAGTGAGTGAGTGAGCGAGCGAGCGAGCGCGCGCGCGATGATCACTACTTCAACTTTTCCTCACTGACGCTCTTCTGTGTGTCTTTTATCCCCCCCCTCCCTCCACCTCACAGACGGAAAGGTAGCGGAGGCGCGGCGCGGCGGATGTTCTCACCTCTCAGGCGCGTCTTTATCATGGAGAACCGTGTTCTGCTCTCCGTGTCGTTACCGTGAAGCCTCACCGGAGTCATGTGGAGTTGCACGCGCGCTTTCCTGCACTCGGTTTGCCTCATTTGGACGGTTTGGTTTGAGGTGAGAGACGGAGTTCTGGCCGTTATTTCCTCTGATCGCGTGCGCTGACGAACGCGTTGGAAAATTCAAAAATGTGCAGTCTAACGGAATTTTTCTCTGCTGTTCAGGACCGTGTAATGATGAATTACTCATTAAGGCTCGTTAATTAACTCACCTTAATGACGGGAAAAACGAATTATATCTTTCTTTAAAAAAAAAAAAAATCTGTTGCCGGAAATTAGATTAGATATCCAATAGAAATATGATAATACTAATTATAAACCAGTCACACTTGTGTTATACTGTTATTAGGATGCACCGATTCGATTTTTGTCACTTATTCATGTCATGGCGATATCTGAGTTTATTATGAACGGTAACCGGTACCGATCTACAGTTTAAACTATGTATAAACTGTTCAATATATTTTTCGGAATGTCTGATTTGAGCAGGAAGGTGTTTATTTTCTGCAATCTGAACAACAAAAAACAGCAAACGAGAAATCAGACCCCCCCCCCCCCCCATTCTGATTAGAATCCGATTTCTGGATAGGTGTATTTTTTTAGATGTCGTTTTTTGATCAGGGAGTCTCCCTGAAGTCTGAACTTCAGCACCATAAGAATCGGTTAAAAAAAATCCCGATTTCCAGACAGGTTTTGTTTATTTATTTTTAGCAGGAAAATAATCGGATTTCCAAAAAAACCAGATTTTTATCCCTGCATCTGAATGAAGCCATATCTAGTTTCCGAGAAGTTTAAAATCCGATCTCTGGACACGTGACTCGTCAGATCGGATCTGGCGTTCGGCGAGGCGCACGTGTTCACCGCGGTAAACGTGTCGAAGGACAGTATCTTAAATGAAATGTCGAATCTGATCTGATAAGGTGCTTCGGGTCAGTGTTAGATCAGATACCGGTGCTGGCACATCCCTGACCGATTCCCATGATCACTCCGTTTTCCTTCAGGCCTGCTGGGCGTCCGGTTACCTGGAGCTGCGAGTGATCAGCGTGGAGAACAAGAACGGGGAGCTGGCGAACGGCGGGTGCTGCGGCGGAGAGAGGGGCGCGGGGCAGGGCCAGGGGTGCGGTGCTGTGGAGTGCAACACGTATTTCAAAGCGTGCCTGAAGGAGTACCAGGTGGAGGTCATGACCTCGGGAACATGCACATACGGAACGGCGAGCTCGCCCGTCGTCGGACGCAACTCGTTTTGGCTTGATGGATTCGGTAATAACCGGAACAAAGGCAGCAACGTCGGGACTTTAATCATTCCGTTCCAGTTCGCCTGGCCGGTAAGTCTGTCTGTCATCCACCCACCCACCCATCCATCCATCCATCCATTCACTCATTCATCCATTCACTCATTCATCCATCCACCAATCTCTCTGGAAACATATATACATAACACACACACACACACACACACACACACACACACACACTGGAAAATCCCCAGATGTTGAAATATCAGGAGCGACATCGTGGCGTGTGAATTCTGACTCTGACAGTTCCTCGTCCTCAGCTACATCACTCCAGTTCATAACTTGTCTGGACTAGAGAGGAGCGTGGGAATGCTGGAATAATCCAACACTCACACAGTGTGTTTTTGTTTGTTGTTTATTACCCAGTTGTGATTTTCTTACCAATTTTGTTGGTTGTATTTCCAAAATATAAACAAACTATTAGCGTAAAACAAACAAACAAACAAACCTGATTACTGCAACTTGTATCTGTATTGGTATCCATTCAGAGCTCTGTTTGTCTGTCTATCTATCTGTGTATCTGTCTGTCTATCTCTGTCTGTCTATCTCTCTCTGTCTGTCTATCTATCTGTGTATCTGTCTGAGAGCACACGTCAGTTAGGACTTCAGCATGCTCGCAGGACTGCAGATGTGATGTAGAAGCTCGTGGTCTGGTCCTGGAGGCTCGTACAGACGCTGGGTTGCTCGCACTAACACTAGGATTCATGAATGACTTTTTTTTTTTTTCTTTAAACTAAAATTGCTTTTAATTTTTTGCTTAAAAAAAAAAAAATCACATCACAAAAATACTCTGCTCTCATGGATATCAAATAATTTCAAACACAGCACAGGTTTATCCCGAAAAATATCTTTGTTTGTTAAATATAAATGTGCAACAATTATTGGCACCCTTATAGTCAGTACTTTGTGCTACTTCCCTTTTGCCATGATAACAGCTCGGAGTCTTCTCCTATAACGCTGATGAGGTTGGAGAACACATGGCGAGGGATCTGAGACCGTTCCTCCGTACAGAACCTCTCCAGATCCTTCACATTTCGAGGTCCACGCTGGTGGAGTCTCCTCTTCAGTTCACCCCACAGGTGTTCTATGGGGTTCAGGTCAGGGGACTGGGATGGTCAGGGCAGGACCTTGATTTTGTGGTCAGTAAACCGTTTCTGTGTTGATGATGATGATGTTTTGGATCATCGTCCTGCTGGAAGATCCAACCACGCCCCATTTGAATCTTTCTGTCAGAGGCAGTCAGGTTTTCATTTAATATCTGTTGATATTTGATGGAGTCCATGATGTCATGTATCCTAACAAAATGTCCAGGTCCTCTGCAGAAAAACAGCCCAAAACATTAAAGATCCACCTCCATATTTAACCGTGGGCATGAGGGACCTTTCCACACGGCTACCTCTCTGTGTGCTTCAGAACCACCTCTGTGTTTATTACCAAAAAGCTCTATTCTGGTTTCATCTGACCGTAGACCCCGATCCCGTCTGAAGTTCCAGTAGTGTCGGCACACTGAACACGCTCGAGTTTGTTTTTGGATGAGAGTAGAGGCTTTTTTCTTCAAACCCTTCCAAACAGCTTGTGGTGATGTCGGTGACTTCAGATTGTAGTTTTGGAGACTTTCTGACCCCAAGACACGACTAACTTCTGCAGTTCTCCAGCTGTGATCCTTGGAGATATTTTTATCCACTCGAACCGTCCTCTTCACAGTGAGACGATACAGACACACGTCCAATTCCAGGTCGACTCATAACACCTCTTCATTATCGCCCTGATGGTGGAAATGTCCCTTTTCACTGCTTGTGCTATTTTCTTATAGCCACGCCCCATCGTGTGAAGCTCAACAACCTTTTGCCGCACATTCCTCGCTCTTACCCATTGTAATGAATGACTAAAGGAATTTGGGTTGTGTGTTCCCTCGTATTTATACCCCTGTGAAACAGGAAGTCATGGATGAACAATTTCCTGTTCCTAGTCACCCAGGTGTACCAAACATGTACAATATCAATGCGAGTATACTTCAGTCTTCTTTGGTCATATTTACCCAGGGTGCCAATATAAATGGAGGGCACTGTGTGCGTGTGTGTGTGTGTGTGTGTGTGTGTGTGTGTGTGTGTATATATATGCTTTAATTTATCCACCGTGATATCGTACACTAGCTCTGAGTAGCGTCGCTGTCGTTACGATGGTATAAACAGCTTTCCGGAGCAGCAGGAGTTCCCACTTTCCCACGTTCACGTCTGACGACGTGTCATCCTCCCGTGTGAAAAAACCCTTAACACGTAATCTGCGCTGATCCTTTACACGTGATTATCGCTCGTTTGTAGGAAGGAGAACGTCCGGCCTTAGCGAACAGTCGTTATTTTATCGGCCGGCGTAGACGACAGGAAGTGATGGCGAATATGAGAGGAAAAACCGAGTTATTTATTAATGAACGTAACTGTACTCGATGTAATCGATTTATTTATTTATTTATTTATTAATTCGGTTTGGATTTATTTTTAGATTTCAGCCCAGCCCCGACACACACACACACACACACACACACACACACAGAGTGCCGGGAAACCCCGATATAGATCTCGATATAAGCAGAGCCGACGAGCGCAGACGTTTGTTTGGCACGAAAGCGCCGGGCCTCTCTCGCACGCTTTCTGTCTCACTTTGTTTTCTTCTGAAGTCTGAATCATCAGCTTTCGTCCTCAGCGCTTAAGTTCACTCGACACCGGCTCGAGCGCCGTCCTCATATCTCACCGCTTCCCTCTGAAACGGGACGGTCGTGGAGGAATATCCGTGTTTCGTGTACGGACGCGCATCAGGACTTTAAGGTCACGGGACGGATTCCGCGCACGTGAAAGTGATGGAAGAGGTCCGCAAAAGAAAAGAGAGAGAGAGAGAGAGTTTTACAGAGTTTTTCCCGCTGCAGTTGAACTTTCCTCCAGTTGGTGGCGCACAAGTTTGCGTCTGACAGAAAACGTTATGGAGAAATAATGTAGGGAAATATTAAATACCGACGCTTTATTAAACGAAATCAGCGTTTCGTTCTAACTCGTCGGTCCGCGGTATCTTTTGTGTCGTGACTGCAGTCAAGCGCAGTAACTGTGGCGCGTGTAACGTGAGGACTCGGACGAAAATGTCAAATTTAGCCCCCAAAAAAGAGTTTTTTTTAGTTTTGTACAGGCGCCACGTGGGCGAACTCGTATAACTAGCACCACGCAAACGCCACGCCTTGCTTTTGTTATATTTCCTTCCCACGATGCAGTGCTGCACACCAGACATCGAAGTTAATGCGGTTAAATACAACACCGATATCGTGATTAAATGATTACGCGATGTGCTTTTCGGAGATATCGTTGGTATGGTGATTTTTTTTGTTTGTTTGTTTGTTTGTTTTATTTTAAATAATTTTTTTAAACCAATTAAACGTCACCGAACGGATGCCGTTTATTTGACGTAATTTATTATTATTATTTTTCTCTAGGTCGTCTTTGTAGGCGTTAAAGAAAAGTGTCGTCGAGCTCGGTTTAACGGATGTACTGTTTATTTTACAGCTAAGTCGTAGACCGTGAGGCGTATCGTATCGTGTATCGGAGGAATGTCGTCAAGTATCGTGATCTGATAATTCTGTCGTATCGCCCAGCCCTGGTGTTTACCCCTGGGAAGCTCGGCGTATTCAGAGCGGTGTTACGCACGCCTTTACCTTGATTTTCTGAGCTCTCCTTTCAGATTATTAAAACCCGCTGCGTCCGGTTCGCCCCCTCGTCTCCGAGGTCCGAACACCGACGTGCGCAACTCTGGGGTCGGCTTTCTTTTTATTCCCGGGGTGTTTACGGTGAGGAGGATGATGATGAGAAACGGATGCCAGCGCAAGGAACGAATAATCGCGCATTCGAATTATTCAGGTCTGTGTTAAGCCGCTCTACAGATCAGGCTGATAATTCTCCACGTAACTCGAGCGATAGCGAGTAAGCGATCAGAGGTGTAAATCACCCAGGACAGAGAGGACGTGATAACTTGAAACCAAGAAAATTTTGGCGATATGAAAAGGTGTGTGAGCACGTGTGTGTGTGTGTGTGAGAGAGAGAGACGAGACCTGACATGTTCGCGCTGATTTATGGGAAAAAGGAGAACGAGAGAGTGAGAGAGAGTGGGAGTGACCCGTGTGATGCAAGAATAAACAGAAACTCATTCATCAGCACGGTGAAAGGAGTCGAAAGTGCGCCTTTACCAAGGGCGCCAATACTTTTGGATCCGACCGTATGAAGAATTCCTTGTAAACGGACGACTCCGGAGGTCGTTTTGAATAATTTATGAATTCAGATTGGGGTCGGTGTTGACTTTACGTTCTCACACACACACACACACACACACACACACACACACACACACACTCGAAGTGCAGCGAGTCTACAGGAGAAAAAGGGGCGAAACGACGCGAGCGGACAGGACTGCTTGCGGACAGGATCGACCTGGATGTCCCCAAACGAGTGTTTCATATTAAACTCCCGGGGACTGCCCGAGCGCTGAGTTCTCCGGACTCCGCAGTCGTATTAACGTGAGGACGTAAAAACGAAAGTCTATGACATAAATGAAAAGGGAAAAAAACCCGCAGCCTGGAGCGACGCCTCTGCAGCTTTAAAGATCCCGAGCGAGTTTAATTAGCGGCTGTAAAGGAACGTTCGACGTTCTGATGCCGTGAGGGTTAAAGCAGGTGCAGTTCCTACTGTATGCACCTTAAATATCAGATTTCATACAAGTTATGGGGGAATAGTCTGAACTTTTTTACCTTAGCGGTTCTACAAAGCGCTTTACGCTGTTTGTCGTTCACACGCTCGCGCTCGTGCGAGGCGCTAGCTTGCCATCGGGAGCAGCTCGGGGTTCAGTGTCTTTCCCGAGGACGCTCGGGCAGGTGGAGACAGGGCCTGTGATTACCGGACAGCCCGCTCCACCGGCTGATCCACAGACGCCCGTAAAAACACCCAGACAGCGTCTCGCTCGAGCCGAACGCAGAGCTCCGTTCAGGATCCTCTAGAGAAACACAAACACAGCGGCCGCTGAGGGGTTCGGGAGCGTACAGGAGGGTGCTCGATTTAGCTTTTCTTCAAAACGTGCAGTTCAGCAGGGAAACGACTCGAGTCGGTGAAATCGCAGTCGGACGGAATCGTCTCGCACGCGCGTACACAGTGATGTCTGCTGGTGAACCTGGACCTTTCAGCTGCACTCGCGTTCATTCCATGTTCATTTCCACGATCGCAAACCCACGGGGGCCTGGAGGGACGGTCCTAACCGGTCCAGTCCAATCCAGTCCAATCCAAACCAATACAGTCCAATCCAAACCAGTCCAAACCACTCCAGTCCAATCCAAACCAATACAGTCCAATTCAAACCAGTCCAAACCACTCCAGTCCAATCCAAACCAATACAGTCCAATCCAAACCAGTCCAAACCAATACAATCCAATCCAAACCAGTCCAATCTAAACCAATCCAGTCCAATCCGGACCAATCCAATCCAATGCAAACCAAACCAGTCCAAACCAATCCAGTCCAATCCAAACCAGTCTAATCCAATACAGTCCAATCCAATCTAGTCCAATCCAAACCAGTCCAGTAAAAAGCTTTCTAGGATGCATTTGCCCCGCCCCCAAAAACAAACTGCAGGTATCGCACCACATTAGTTAGCATTAAACATGGGTAGTTTGCACAGTTTGTTCATGCAACTTCCCTCACGTGAATCCGCTCACGTGAATCCGCTCACGTGAATCCGGTCCCTCCAGGATTTTAGCGATCGCAGAAATTAACGCAAAATCAAGCAACTTGCAATTCTCCAAAGTTACCGCAGATTTTCAACAGATTCGGGCTGAGACGAGTCATGTGACGTCATCACGACACGCCTTCAGTCCTCTTCGATTCACGTGCGTCGAACACGAGTACAGGTAAATGGTCTCGTTCACCAACAAACATCACTGCGAAAGAATTTCGTGCAGTTGCAGTTTCGCAAGTTTAATGCAACAAAGAGGCCATAAAAAAAACCTGCAAGTTGCATCGCAAGGTTTGAAAAAGAACCTCCGGTAGGTGATCGGTGGGTGGACTCTGGAGTCTGATTGGTCGGTAGGTGGACTCTGGAGTCTGATTGGGCGGTAGGTGGACTCTGAAGTCTGATTGGGCGGTAGGTGGACTCTGGAGTCTGATTGGGTGGTAGGTGGATTCTGGAGTCTGATTGGTCGGAAGGTGGACTCTGGAGTCTGATTGGGCGGTAGGTGGACTCTGGAGTCTGATTGGGTGGTAGGTGGATTCTGGAGTCTGATTGGTCGGAAGGTGGACTCTGGAGTCTGATTGGTCGGTAGGTGGACTCTGGAGTCTGATTGGGCGGTAGGTGGACTCTGGAGTCTGATTGGTTGGTAGGTGGACTCTGGAGTCTGATTGGGCGGTAGGTGGACTCTGGAGTCTGATTGGGCGGTAGGTGGACTCTGAAGTCTGATTGGGCGGTAGGTGGACTCTGGATTCTGATTGGTCGGTAGGTGTTGATTAATTTTCTGTAACAGCAGCTCTGACTGTAGAGCAGCTCCATATCATGGGTTTATAGTAATGCCGTCGTCTCTAATAAGTCATCGTTTCTATAGTAACCAATACAAAATGCGTGTAATCCTCGAGACGGCGAAGTTTTCCGTAAGGAGATGTGTATATAACCTGTGGAATTATGGAAGGAGTCTCCAGTGTCAGCGCTGTTCTCTCTTGTGGAAATCAGTCGAGCGCCTCGACGCGTCACCTCCCCGACTTCCTGTTTCTAAAGAAAATACAGGACAGTATCGAACCGGCTGCTCTCAGGTCGCCCGTGTCACTTCCTGCTTTCAAGGTTGTCCTGGATCCAAGATGGTGGCTTCCGAGGCATCGTAGTGTTACGGTAACGCACGTGGACGGACAACTGAAGCTCGCTGTTGTGTTATGATCTTGAGTTCCTGACCTCTCTCACACACAGACATACACACACACACACACACACACACACACACACACACACACACAGTTTCTCAGTGATCATCTGGTTTATTACTGAGCTAATCAGTCACCATGGCGTGGGAAGCAGCTTATTCTTATATTCACACTGTTATGATTCACACACACACACACACACACACACACACACACACACACACATTTTGCACTGTTTGTGCACTGTTGGGTTTGCATGTGGCTGCATGTGTGTGTGTGTGTTGCTTGATATAGTTCAGTGAGAATGTTAATGTGGTTTCAGGACAACATTATTTAAAGTGTGTGTGTGTGTATGTGTGTGTGTGTGTGTGTGTGAGAGAGAACTGTGAACATACTGAACCCCCCCCTCTTTACCCCCCTAGCGAGCATACACACTGATCCTGGAGGCGTGGGACTGGGACAACAACACCGTCACTGCTGACAGTAAGTCTTACTCACACACACACACACACACACACACAGGTACGATATATATATATATATAAGGAATCAATACACTCGTGTCAGTACACTCTGCGTGGCGCTGTTGAGGAAAACAGTTGAGGACTGGTTGGTGTTGTAAAGTTTTTAAATTTAAAAAAAAATGTTTTTACTTTTTTTAAAAATATATATTTATCTGAAAGACACCAGTTATTACCCTCTTATAAACGAATACACTCAGATGTAGCGCTTTGCTTTTTGTTGCTCCTTGGGTCCATGCAAAGCTCTCAGAGTGTGTGTGTGTGTGTGTGTGTGTGTGTGTGTGTGTGTGTGTGTGTGTACATTATCCTGGTGAGAGCATCGTCTTGTTAAGGTATTAATTACCGTCGGCTGCCGTTATTTTCCACTGATGTGTGTGTGTGTGTGTGTGTGTGTGTGTGTGTGTGTGTGTATGTTCGTGACAGCATGGACAGCTGCACTGCTACTACATGCCATACATAAAATTACACACACACACACACACACACACACACGTCTACCCAGTCGAGTGTGTGTGTGCTCGCATAGTCAACCCAAGGCTTTGACACGAGCTAGTTATCTTATTAAACAGAGCACAGAGTGTGTACTTCGCGTGTGTGTGTGTGTGTGTGTGTGTGTGTGTGATTTCTCTTACAGCACAGCAATTTGCCGGCGATTTTTAATTTACTGAAGAACGACGCACCGTCAGACTTCTTATCCGTTCACAGTTGAATCACACGACGTCCACAAAACTCGGTCTCAGACGCGGCGTCGTGCTTTTTATCCGTTTACGGTTACGTTAAACACAGTGCAACAACCCCGAAACTGACCGCTACGGCTCGCCGGCACCGGAGACCCCTTCCGCAGCCGTCAAACCAACGTCTCCTCACGAAATATCAACGACTGGACATGTTTAAAAAAAAAAAAAAAAAAAAAAGGCGTCCGGCCCCCGTGAACGAGCCGTTGCTATAGAAACGGCGACGCGTTCCACGAAACGAAGCGATCTGCGGTCGCGCTACTGTCAGAGCTGCTGTTACGGGAAACTAATCAACACTTTCTGGGAGTTAACTGGTGGCGTTCGTGGCCGGTCAGAAGGCGCACGTGTCGATTGTGTTTCTGTGACGGCGCGCGCCGTGGTGTTCTTATCTTCACTGATCGCATTCGCTTCGGCTTCACTACTCTTACCTGTCCATCATGACCACTCCTGCGTGTGTGTGTGTGTGTGTGGAGGAGATTAGCGCGCCTGAAAATACATGCACACGCACACATACACACGTTCAGAAATACACACACACGCACACACACACCCCCCCCCTCCGCCCCAACTCTCCCCGGTAACAGGCTGTAATTGTCTCCTTCGCTTTAGACAGCCGGAGCGATTGGTCCGTATTTTTATAACTAATTGCTGGAAAACGAACTAGGCGATGAGTGTAACGTCCCTTTCTTTTCTTTTTTTCCCTCCTAAGTGCAGATAGAGAGCGAGAGACGGAAGGCAAATAGGCGCTGACACGCTCGACGGGAAACAGCACACTAACTCCTTTTTTTAGGCTGAAATTAGGACAGTGTGCCAGAGTGTTTCGTTCTATTTCTCCAGTCCTGTGACCATGTAGGGAGAAAGTCTTATGTGTAAGTGTGCTTGTGTGTACGTGTGTTTGTGTGTAAGTGTGTGTAAACGTGTGCAAGTGTGTGTGCGTGTGTGTGAGTATGTGTAAGTGTGTGGGCTGGAGCAGCAGAAAACAGGAAGCTTCGATAGAAGTTATATTACACGCACGACTGGAAGTGTTACAAAGGTCACGGCATCTTGGATTGGAGAGAGAGAGAGAGAGAGAGATGGAGTGAGTGAGAGAGACAGGGAGAGAGAGATAGATGGGGAAAGAGACTGAGAGAGATGAAGATGAGAGATAGACGGGGAGAGAGACGCAGAGAGAGAGAAAGACGGGGAGAGAGAGATAGACGGGGAGAGAGACTGAGAGCGATGAAGATGAGAGAAATAGACAGGGAGAGAGACGGAGAGATGGAGAGATAGACGGGGAGAGAGACTGAGAGAGATAGATGGGGAGAGAGACGCAGAGAGAGAGAGACGGAGAGATGGAGAGATAGATAGATGAAGAGAGAGAGCATGAGAGAGAGACACAGAGAGAGATAGACGAGGAGAGATGGAGAGAGAGATTGACGGAGAGAAAGATAGATAGATGAAGAGAGAGAGCGTGAGAGAGACACAGAGAGAGATAGACTGGGAGAGAGAGATAGACGAGGAGAGATGGAGAGAGAGACACGGAGAGAGACACACAGAGAGAGATAGACTGGGAGAGAGAGATAGACGAGGAGAGATGGAGAGAGAGACACACGGAGAGAGACACACAGAGAGAGATAGACTGGGAGAGAGAGATAGACGAGGAGAGATGGAGAGAGAGACACACGGAGAGAGAGACACACAGAGAGATAGACTGGGAGAGAGAGATAGACGAGGAGAGATGGAGAGAGAGATAGACGAGGAGAGATGGAGAGAGAGACACACGGAGAGAGACACACAGAGAGAGATAGACTGGGAGAGAGAGATAGACGAGGAGAGATGGAGAGAGATTGACGGAGAGAGAGACACACAGAGAGACACACAGAGAGAGATGGAGACAGAGAAAGATAGATGCGGAGAAAGGTAGATTGGGAGAGGGGGAGAGACAGGGAGAGAGAGATATGAGGAGAGAGAGAGAGACGGGGAGAGAGAAAGAGTTTCCCTCTGGTCGCCCTTCCGCATCATGTCCCGTGTATTATTTCCTCTCTGGCTCCCCGTCAGTCTGAGACGTGAGAGACTGCTGCTTCCTGAGAGATAGAGACCGAAAGAGAGAGTTTCAGAGGTTTGAGAAAAGCAGGAAAAGGGCACAGGCCGTCTCCGTTATCGAGCTCCCGCAGCCCGCCGCCTGGGGTTTTCTGTTTTCCGCCGTTTCTCCGAGTCGCTGCGCGCTCTCAAAGGGAAGCCGTAAACGCTCAGGAGCCGTCGGAGAATTCCTCCGCTTCCTAGAGAGCCGGCGTGTTGTTGTGGAAGGGCGTAGCGCCGGAGCGCTGGCCCGCGTCCAGTCATACAAATATTCACAACAACACGACGAAGAGGGGATTAATGGAGGATTTACACTGCAGCCTCTCGGGGGGGTGGGGGGGGGATACACCGAATACCACATCACGCTCCCTACAAACCTAGTGCACTCCTTTAACACCGTTAACACTGCTAAGTAAACAACGCTCACTCCTACCATCCTGAAGTGCTGTTATATTCCTATAAAAGACCAAGTGTTTTATTCCTCTTATACCGCAGAGCTGCTGCTCTAGAACGCTAATCAACACTTTCTGACCAATCAGAATTCAGCAGCGCTGTGTGAGCAGATATTCTTACCTGTAAATCAAAGACAAAATCAGATGAATAAGGGATGCCGACTGGATTCTGTGTGTGTGTGTGTGTGTGTGTGTGTGTGTGTGTGTGTGTGTGTGTGTGGCAGATGACGAGCAGCTGATCGAGCGCAGTGTGTACCGTGGAGAGATGAACCCCGGTGATGAGCGTCAGCCGATCCAGCACCTCGGCCTCACCGCCACTTTCCAGTACAGCGTGTGCGTGCGCTGCGATCGCCATTACTATGGCAACAAGTGCAACAAACTGTGCCGACCCCGCGACGACCCCTTCGGCCACTACGAGTGCGATCACCACGGCAACCTGCAGTGTTTGGAGGGCTGGACAGGATCCGACTGCAACAAAGGTGTGCGTGTGTGTGCGTGTGTGTGTGTGTGTGTGTTGATAGGATAGGTTAGTGTTGCTCTTTGAAAGATTCAGTAGAAGATCCAGCTGTGGGAGGGAGGAACAGACGTACCTGTCTCTGCCTGACCTGCGGGGGCGGGGCTTGTTTATCCATGTTTTAATGAAAAAAATACATAAAAAAGCACCAAATAATAGAAAAGTGTACATACATATACACATGCTAGTGATTTATTCACGTACACATACTGCTGAGAGTTTAATGGTGTGTGTGTGGTGTATTTGTGTGTGTGTGTGTGTGTGTGTGTGTGTGTGTGTGTGTGTGATAGCGATCTGTAAGCAGGGCTGCAGTGAGCTGCAC